>NC_050577.1:233126621-233133938 GCF_011100635.1 Trichosurus vulpecula | reverse complement strand
ATATACATATATATATACATATATATATATATATTTGTTTTTTTCATATCTGTGTATGTGTAATTCTTTCCCCAGCCCACTCCAATCTCCTTGAAGGCAGAGATGAATTTGTTTTTAACCTTTAAGCACTTTCTAAAATGTCTTATCCTCCCAGTCACCCATCGATTCCTCATCCTCTTTATTCCCCACCTCCCCATATCTGATATGTTGCCAAGTCCTGTTAATTTTACCTGCACAACATGTCTCATCTGGGTCCTCTTCTCACCTCTGACTCTGCCACCATTATAGTGTAGACCCTCATCATCTCATTCCTGGGCTGTTGTCCCAACCCCCTGTTTGGCCTCCCTGCCTCAAGCCTCTTCTGACTCCAATCCATCCTCTGCTCAGTTGTCAAATTAATGTTCCCAAAGCAAAGGTTGCCCATGTCACCCTCTCTTCAATAAACTTTATTTGCTCCGGATTAGCCCCAGGATCAAATATAAAGTCCTCCCTGGGATAATCAAACTCTCCATAGGTGGCCCCCTCCTACCTTTCTACTCTTCTTCTGCCTTATTTTCAGCTATCCAGTGACACTGACTTCTTTGCTGTTTCTGTGGACTCTGGACTTTTTCACTGCCTATTCCAAATACCTGGAATGTTTTTCTCTCCTTGTCTCAAGCTCCTGGTACCCCTGACTTGCTTCGAGTCACAATCAAAATTCATCTTTTTCAGGAAGACTTTTTTTGATCCTGTTTGATTCCAGTACCTTCCTTCTGTTAATTACTTCAATTTAGCTTGTATTTAGCTTGTTTGTACACAGTTGTTTGGAGAGTCTCTCCCGCATTAGACTGAGCTCCTTGAGAGCAGGAACTACCTGTCAGCTATTTTTTTTTTGTATCCCTAGCACTTAACACACGGCCTGGCACATAGTAGGCACTTAATCAGTGCTTACTGGTTGACTGAATGAACAAATGAAGAAAGTGGTCACAGATTGCTGGACATAAACACAGGAAACTCTAGGTCCAAATTTCACCTTTGTCATTGTTTTGACTGTGTGACACTGGCCAAGTCACCCAACCTCTCTAAGACACAATTTCCTCACTGGTAAAATGGAGATTATAATACCCTTGAGACTTACCTTGTAACTGAGGCTCAAATGAGATAATATATATAAGTTGCTTTGTGCACCCTTCCTCCTTTTCCTCTTCTTTTCCTCTCCTTCTCCCTCTACCTTTCCCTATTCTTCCCTCTCTCCTTCTCCTTTCCTTCTTCTCCCTCCCCCTTCCCTTCTCTCCTTTTTTCTCTTCCTCTCCATCCCTTCCCTCCTCTCCCTTTCCCTGTCCCTTTCCTCCTTTCTCCTCTTCCTCTCCTCCTCTTCTCCCTTCCACTCTCCCCTTTTTCTTCTCTCTCCCCCTCTACCCCTAACCTTTTCCTTCTTCCTCTCCTTCCCCTTTCTCTTCTCTCTTTCTCCCCCTACCTCCTCTCCCTCCTCCTCTCCCTGCTCTCCCCCCTCCTTTCTCCCTCTCCCTCCCCCTTCTTCTCTCCCTCTCTTCTTCCATTTTGAAATTGAAATATTTGATTGGGAGTTTTAGGAAACCACGGAGACTATAAAATGTCTCATTGTTATGCCTCTGGAATGCCCAGAGCTGAAGTTAGTGAATTTTCAGTTGTGCAACTTGTTTTGAATGAATACTAACTGTGGTCTTGCTCTGGATGTAGTGTCACTCCCAAGTCCTTGCAGCTTTCTCTTTCATGAAGTTCAAGGTCATCTTTCTGTTCTTTTAAGAGCCTAGGAAGGGATTTATAATGATTTAAGTAACATGGCAGAGAGGAAAGCAGGAATTTAGGAATATTATATAAAAAAGTTGGCAGCATTTTGTTGTTGCAGGAGGTGGGGAGTCAGAAAATGCAAGTAAAAGGAAAGATGGGGATGTTTTTTTTTTTAACATGTTTGAGTGTTGAGAAATAGGCCACCAACAGCCTTCACCATAATACGCACTCTACTGTGCCTCTGCTCTGGATCAAGGCAGATGAGACAGGGCAAAATACTTCAAAAATAGACAGGCAAGGATAGTTAGTGACCTAGGGCAGAAGGGTTGCAGTAGAGCAGAAATAATAAAATCAAATTGTAGGAGGCTGGAAAGAAGCTAATCAAAAGAATGTGAAAAGGTATTCAATTGAAAAGTTTAGAGAAAAAGGGAAGAAAATAAAGAAGGCTTGTATAGGTAGGTCAAGAAAATGATTTTCTTTTGAGTACTGGGGAAATGATGCTACATTTTAAGGTCAGAGAAAAGAATGGGACTGAAGATCCAGAGAGGAAATGAGAGAGAAGACAAAGATAAGATGAAATTAAAACTTCTGATTGGAGGGAGTTAAGTGAGAGAGATCACTCAAAGTCGTGGGAAGGTGAATGAAGAAGGAAGAAAGAAGGGAAAATAGGAAGAATATCTTGGCTGAATTAGGAATTCATTTTTTTTTCCATCATAGAGTAGAAAGTAGATATTTCCAGACAGTCAGGATGACCTGAGTTTGAATCATTCCTTGGACATTAACAGCTATGTGACCCCAAAGAAGTCATTTAACTTTTATGTTCCTCACTTTCTCCATCTATAGAATGGGGATAATAATACTTTCATGACCTCATAGGGGTCTGTAAAGAACAAAATTATGGATGTAAAAGCATTCTGTAAGCAGTGTAAATAGCCATATTATTATTTCAAACATTTTGGACAAGACCAACTTCAGTTCCAAAGCAGTCAGCAGATGGGACACAAAAGTAGGCATTATGGTTTAGAGAAAAAAGAACTGGCCTTGTAGTTATGAGACCTGAGGTCACAAAATTTCAAAACTGGGAGGGACCTCAGTAGTTGTCTAGTGCAACTCACACCTGAAAATTCATTCCCTCAAATGCCTATCAGTTGGGAAAGGGCTGAAAAGGTGTTATGTATGATTGTGATGGAACATTATTGTGCTATAAGAAATGACAAGCAGGATGGCTTCATAAAATTTTGGAAGACTTAGTTGAACTGATGCATAGTGAAGAGAGCAGAAGCAGGAGAACACTGAACACAGAAACAGCAACATTGTAACAATGATCAACTGTGAATGACTTAGCAACTCTGACCAAGATGATGATCTTAGACAATTCCAAAGGACCTGTAATGAAAAATGCTATCCACTTACAGAGAGAAAAATGATAAAACATTGAGTGCAGATTAAAGCATACTTTTTTCACTTTCCTTATAATTCTTGGAGTGTGTATGTCTTTCTGTGTGTTTTCTTTTTCAATATGGCAAATTTGGAATGTTTTGCATGCCTTCACAGGTATAATACATATCATTTTGCTTTGTCTTCTCAGGGGGTAGGAGGGAAGGAGAGAATTTGGAATTCAAAATATTTAAAAATGAATGTTATTTTGTTTTTAAAATTTAATTGGGAAATATTTAATGAAATAAATAAAATACATTAAAAAATTCCCTCTACCACATACTGAACAAATACTCATAGTCTTCATTTTAAGGCCTCCAATGGGAGTCATCCCAGTACTTCTCAAAATAGCTCTTCTACCTGTGTACCACTGTGACACTAGGAAGAGATAGCCTGGCATGGTGGCTGGAGAGCCAACTTCGGAGTCATGATAACCTAAGCTTAAGTTCCACATCTGTTTCATACTGGCCATGTTATACTGGGCAAATCAGTTAACCTCTTAGTGCTCTAGGTAACTACCTAAGAGTATAAATTGAAAAGATGATTCTAATCTACATTAACAAATGGGCTTTCCTCCCCAAGAGAACTCCCTGTAATAGTGAAATCATAGGCCCCATCTATATTTCTTTTCCTTACAGCAAACCTAAATGTACCTCTTTCTAATTTTCATCCATTGTTTCTGGTTCTGTGCTCTGTGGCCATGCCAAACACATCTAATTCTTTTTCCCAGAAGACAACTCTTCAAATACACATCCCTTCTGAGTCTTATATCATATTTCCTCCCTAACAGGGGGAGCTCAAAGTTACATACAAACATAACTCATTTTATTTGCAGATATTGCATCTTTTTCCTTTTCAGATTGAAGGTTTTTGACAACCCTGTGTCGAGCAAGTCTACTGGAGCCATTTTCGAGTAGCATATGCTCACATGGTGTCTCTATGTCACATTTTGGTAATTCTTACAATATTTTGAAATTTTCATTATAATTACATTGTTAGGGTTATTTGTGATCAGTGGTTTTTGATATTACTATTGTAATTGTTTTTGGATACCACAAACCACACCCATATAAAATGGCAAACTTAATCGACAAATACTGTGTGTATTCCGACTGCTCATGGACTGGTTGTTCCAGTCTTTCTCCCTTTCTTTTAGTCTCCCTATTCCTTGAGACACAACAATGCTGAAATTAGGCTAGTTCATAACCTTCCAATGGTCACTAAGGGTTCAAGGAAAAGGAAGAGTCAATCCATGTGGCAAACTTCATTGTTATCTTATTTTAAGAAATTGTCACAGCCACCCCAGCCTTTAGCAACCACCACCCTGATCAGTTAGAAGTTATCAACGTCAAGCTATAACCCTCTACCAGCAAAAAGATTAAAACCTGGTGAAGACTCCAAAGATGGTTAGCATTTTTTAGCCATAAAGTACAGTTATCCTTTCCATATTACAACTTTCCCCATTGTGATTTTGACATATAGTGGGTTGGCATGAGAAATTAAATGGGAATTTGGGGGGGGTTACAGAAGCTGCAGACAACATGAAGGCCATCAGATGACATACAAAGTTTAGAAATTCTGAAATGCATGAAATATATGTATAGTATCGTATAATATCAACATATTTTATATTTTAATACTATAATGATTCAGACTTCTTCTCTGGCACAAAATGGAGGGCCAAAAAATTTTATGTGGATTTTCCAGGTTGCCTCTAACTAACCCCAACAATGTGGAAGGGATAAATGTATTTTTTAGTTAGGGTAGGTAGGTGGCATAGTGAATAAAATAGTGGGCCTTGGGGTTAGCAAGACTCATCTTCATGAGTTCAAATCTGGCCTCAGACACTTACTAGCTGTGTGACCCTGAGTAAGTCCCTTAACCCTGTTTACCTCAGTTTCCTCATCTGTAAAATAAACTAGAGAAGGAAATGGCAAACCACTCTAGTATCTTTGCCAAGAAAACCCCAAATGGGGTCATGAAAATCAGACATGACTGAAGAATAAAATTTTAAAATTAAGATATATATTTTAAAGATATAACACTATTGCACATTTGATAGACCATACTATAGTACAAACATAAGTTTTACATGCACTGGGAAACCAAAAAATTCATGTGACTCACTTTGTTGTGCTATTTTCTGCATTGTGGTGATTTGGAACCAAAATGCAATATATCTGAGGTAAGCCTGTATGACCTGTCCTGACTTTAGTGTCTTGCTTTGTAAAATAGGTGCATTGGACAAGATGTTCTTTATGATACCTTCCACTTCTAACCTGCTGAATAACGTATAGTCATTCCATGGATCAAATAGAAACAATTGACAATGTTATGCTTTGTAACTTTCATTTTTATTCCTTACAAAATCAACAACATCCAACATGGAGAATTGGAGAGTCATTATCTTTCCTGTCTCACTGAAGGCACTGAATAACATAATTTCAAAGCAAAAGCTTAGCTAACTAAGGTTATAGTCTGGGCTCCTATTTGAATTCCTCCCAGCCTTTCTCATTCTACTCTGAAAAATGAAATGAATATGAAGAAAAGAAATGCAATAGAAATAAGTCTGCGGGATTTACCAATTAAGTGGAAGTTTAATTCCAAGGAAGTCGACTTGGCCCAGGTGGCATGCATTCATCAGAGAACAAGGCCCTAAGGAAAGCTTAAACAAGCTTTTTAGGGAAGATGTCTCCATGTTCAGAGAAACCCCAAATATTGCAGATATTGTAGATATTGTATCTTTTTTCTTTTCAGAGTTATCTGAGCCTTGTCAGACTGATAAGAAATGCCCTTTGCAGTAATGGGCATTGAGAATTTTCTTTCTATAGGCTCGTTTATCACCTTACCCAGATGATCACGTTGAATCCTAATAACAAATCTTCATGATACAAGGCCCCACTTTGGGCAGAACAAACGTCTCTGACTTCTGAAGAATATTTTTTTGTTGCTAAAGAGACAGGATAGCAGTAAGGATGGCCATCAACAACCACTGAGATTTTTGTTGTTTTTTTTACATCCTGAAATTTTAAAACTAAAGTGTATGTGAAAGATGGATTCAAATTGAATGAAAAATTTGGGTCAAAAGCTTTAATGTTTGGTCCATCAATTCAAGCAAAGAGCCTAAGAGAAGTGATGAGTTACAATGAAGAGTGGATTAGGTTTTAGACCACCTGGTTTCAAACTACTTGGATGAATTTGGACAAATACCTTAACATCTCGGGTACTTAATTTCCTCATCTGATAATAGACATATGGCTTAGAACTGTGATTTCATTGATGGAGGGACTCCCGGGCAGTGGCATACTGGTAAATTTTTAACAACCAGCTCTCTAGAAAAAAAAAATTAAGTGTGGAAAACTTTTAACTTTATTTTGCATCATTAACATTTCCCCATCACTTTCTTAAACCTATGTAACCAACAAAAAATAAATCAAATCATGTTTTATAGCTCTTTTCAATTCTGGAGTTGTAAATGTTCATGAAATTTAATGACATTTAAAAAGCAGCTCTCCTGTGGCAGTGTGAGTTGTCTGGCATCTTCTTTGCAACATATAGTATTAGAGGGAAGCCTAATGCCCTGGGAAGGTGAATGACTTTGCCAGGGTCACACAGCCAGGAGGTATTAGAAGCAGGGCATGAACTTAAACCTTACAGGGTTCTGAATAATAATATTGATAATAATAACAGACCTAATGTTTTATGGTTTGCAAAGTCTTCATTATTTCATTTAGTCCTCACAGTTCTTTGAGGTAGATGCTATAATAGCATAATAAATATAATAATTATCCCTATTTTACAGATGCAAAAACTGAGACTTGGAAAGATTAAGTGACTTGTTCAGGTTCACACAGCTCTTAAGTAACTACAGTTGGCTTCAAACACAGGTATTCCTGATTGATGAATAGAACAAAGAGGCTCCTCCCCGTCTCTTCTGGGAATCTTTTTCTCTCCTCTCCTCCTCTACCTACAATGTTAGTACTTTGCTGCCTTCTAAACTGTTCATCCTATGATTTACACATGTAGAGGCTTGATCCATGTCTTTCTCACCTCTAGTCATGCATAGTAGAACCCTGAGTGCGAGTAGTTGGCTCAAAGTTCTCCCCCAGTGCCAGACTTAGAATCAGACAT
>NC_050577.1:232411621-232469121 GCF_011100635.1 Trichosurus vulpecula | reverse complement strand
AGCTCTGCCACCCCAGCACTCCTCCTTCCCCAAGAACCCCCAACCCTGACTGGACTTAGATCTTCAGCAGGCTGTGCACTCCTGCTCTGATCCACGACTTAATTCCTCCCACCAGGTGGGCCTTGGGCCTGAAGCAACTGTAGCTGTAGTTCTGTAGCTGCCCCACCTCCGCTGCCTCCAGGGAGGTGGCTGAACCTTGAACTCTATCACCCTGTCCCCTGCAGCTTTTCCCACTAACCTTCTCTGTTGTCTTTGTTGTTTGTGGGTTGAGAAGTCTGGTAACTGCCACAGCTCACTGATTCGGGTCGCTAGGGCCCCATCTGCCTGGCTCCTGGTCTGGTTGGTCTATGTGGCCCATGCTGGGCTCTGCTCGGCTCCACTCTACTCCCAGCTCCATGTGCGAAAGACCTCATCCAGCGACCATCCAGGCTGTCCTGGGCTGGAGCCCTGCTTCCCTTTGCTATGTTGTGGGTTCTGCAGTTCTAGAATTGGTTCAGAGCCATTTTTACAGGTTTTTGGAGGGACTTGGTGGGGAGCTCACACTAGTCCCTGCTTTCCAGCTGCCATCTTGGCTCCACCCCCCCAAATAGGCCATTTTCAGACAGAAATCAAAGCTCTTTGTGTGTATATGTGTGTGTGTTTGTGCATACATTTAAAAATGCTGTAAATAACTATTGATTAGAGAAATGCAAGTGAAAACAACTCTGAGGTACCACCTCACACCTATCAGATTGGCTAATATGATAAAAAAGGAAAATATTGGATGTTGGACGGGATGGGGAAAAACTGGGATACTAATGCACTGTTGGTGAAGTTGTGAACTGATTCAACAATTCTGGAGTGCAATTTGTAATTATGCCCACATGGCTATTAAACTATGCATACTCTTTGATCCAGCAATACTGGTGTAGGTCTATATCCCAAGGATATCCATAAAGGGTGGGGAGAAGTTCTTATTTGTACAAAAAATACATATAGCAGGTCTTTTTGTGGTGGCTAATAATTGGAAATAAAAGAAAGGCCCATCAATTGAGGAATGGTTAAACAAGCTATGGTATATGATTGTAATGGGATATTATTGTGGTATAAGAAATGGCAAGCAGGATAATTTCAGAAAAATCTGGAAATGCTTATGTGAACTGAGAACTAGTGAAATGAGCAGAATCTGTCAAATGTTGTACACAGTAACAGCAATATTGTTCAATGAAGAACTGAGTGACATAGCTATTCTCAGCAATACAATGACATCACACAATCCCAAAGGAATAATGATAAAGCATGCTATCTGCTTCCTGAGAAAGAACTGATATTGATTGAATACAGACTGTAGCATACTATTTTTCACTTTCTTTCTTTTGTTGATGTTGTTTTTTTCTTTCTATTTGACTCTTTTTGTACAAAACAAATAATATGGAAATGTTTCACATAATTGCATGTGCATGACCTATATCTGATTGCTTACCATCTTGTGAGTGGGGAATGGGAAGAGGGGAATAGAATTTGGAACTCAATACTTTAAATAGAAATGTTAAAAAAAATGAAGTAGGGCTGGCTCCAGGCAAAATTGTGAAATAGAGGAAGTCTCTCTGAAAGACCCTTCAACACACTTCATCAAAAGTCAATTTTTGTTCTGATTTATGTATTCACTTTCCCATTTATGGTACCCAGAACATTGCATGATGCTTCCATTCATCAATCAAAATTTTAAGTGCCTACTGTGTGTCAGATACTACTATGTGCTAGGTATTGAATATATGAGTAAAAAGAAATGAAACAATACATACTCTCAAAAGCTTTCATTTTTATGGGGAAGCAGAAAACATATTCATGTATACATAGGTGCATGAACATATGTATATACATATGTCCATGCATTTTGCCTGCATATACACACACGTTTATAGTGTGAGCATGTAGTGAATAAATAAACCAAAAGCAAATAGTAAAATACCAGGTACTTTAGGTTAAAAGACAGTTAAAGACTATAGATCCTTAATCCCCACCCATAAAATTTGTACTGCCTTCTTTTTTATTCAAGGTCTTTGGATAAATGTTGGATGACAACCTTTGTAGAAAGGTTTCTTTTGCAGGTGTGGATTGGGAAAAAATGGCCACTTAGGTACTTTCCAATTCAGAGTCTCTCTGATTCTGTGAAATTTCCCATACTACATTTTCACCACTCCTTTCTTAAGATTCAATAATCAGAGAAATCAATTTATATTGACAGTCTAAGAGAACATCATTTACAGGCATTTCCAAGTAATACATCTTTGTAAATTGTGCCTTTTGGAAGATACTGCCTCATACTTGATGTTTTATCTATTTGATACCTTTAATAATGCAGTTAGAAGGGAAAAAATCAAGACTCAGGCACTCTGGGTCCTAAGCACCCTTTTAATCAAATCATATATGTAATTGCTTATCTTGCCAACATGTACACTTGGTTCTGCTACTCACATCCTTCTGCAAAGATAGGTAGCAGCAGACTTTCAAGAAATGACTAGAAGGCTAAGGAAGTGTGGGGGTATATGATTCATATTCCTTAGATCTAAATCAAATTTAGTGATAAAATGCACTAACTGGACTAATTATACACAAGTGAAAATCATAGAACATTTACCCTAAAGTTGTGTTTGGAATTTAAACTTGTCCCCAGACAAACTTAACTGGCTATGTGGATATTTGCAGGGAAGATCAATCATGAGTTTATTGACTCTTGTTCTACCTTGGGAGTAATAATTCTAAAGACAGTGCAAAGGATTGCTTTTGAACTATTACTCCATTACGTTAAATGCCAACCACTTTTACTTTCAACATTATGTATTCATGTTACCATTTCCTACTTTTTGTATTATATGTGCATGCTTCTTTTGGCCTTGGCTTGAATATATTCCATTTTCCTTTAATGTTTTTTTTGTACTTCCTTAACCTTTTCAAGTGATTTAGGATTAAGAAATGTTTTTAAATTTACTTATCTCATGCCATATTCTGTGGTTCCTATATTCCTGTATTATTCAATTCCTATATTATTCAAATTCCTTAACTACCACATCATATTTAGCACTTACACATACACACACATATATTATATATGTACATATATACTATATATGTAGTATATGTATATATGTACATATATATATATATAATTTTCAAATCTCTCATTTTCAGATCAAATTGCCTTTGACAACATAGATAATATCCTGAATATCAAAGTTTTCTTTAATGGTTGGAATTTTGACCTTTCCTTTTTAATTCTACTTTGAAAATTATAAATGTAATATTGAGCATTCAAGTGATTAATTAAACTTGATTAGTAATACATTACATTTAAAAAATCAATTTAAAGCATTACATTTAAGGACTTTACACTCTGTCTTTTCCAGTGCTCAGGACAGCCCTATTTCCAACAATTCATAGGCCTTCCTAGGACCTTGGCTGAGAAGCAAAGTGGTTAAATGACTTCTCAGGGAGTTTAAGCGCCAGACACAGGACTTGAACCCACATCTTTTCATCTCCAAGCCCCGTATTCCCTTTACCATATGATACCACCTCTCTTAATGTACCACAGTTGACTTAAGTATTCCCTTATGTCATCTAACGTCTCAATTTCTTCCAGGTTTTTGTGATTATAAGTAATGATGCATTGAAAAATTTTGAACACACACATCTTTAAAAAAAAGTTTCACGATTATAGTGACCTCTTATTTTTAGAATATAGAACCTAAATAAAATAAAGATTCTTTATTAGAATGTTGTCTAGAGATACAAGGCCTTCCTGAAATAAGGAAGCATAGTTCTCGAAACAAAGTCAGCTTAGATGAGTGAGTAGAATATGCCAATAAAACACCCCATTTTCTGTTTCACAGAAGATAATTTTTGACCTTCAGCAGCCATTCACATGCACATGATGAAATGTACACTAAATTCTCAGTGGAATTTTTGGCACTGGCCTCATGCATATGTTTGAATTGTGAACTTGGCTTCATAGAGTAGTCCTGATGTGAACTGAATGGGCCTAACTAGCACAGAAGTTACAGACTTCAGATATACATTTCTGCAATGATTATGATTGGGGGAGTGATGTTTCATGCCATAATTCTTTTATCTTTCTTCAGATTTACTGAGGAAAAAGTATCAGCTTGATAAATGACAGTTACTTGGTTGTATCATTGAATTGGTTTGTTTTTCAAGGAATTCACTTATGGAAATTTTCCAGAGCTTTTCATCTCTGAGGGGTGTGAGCATATGTATGTATGCATGTATCTGTGTCTGTGTGTCTGAGTGTGTATACATGTGTGCAGTCTGGGTAGGGAAAGAGATGGAGAGACTTGGCAATAAATCTATTTGCTCATAAATCTGTTAACAATTTTGTACATTTTCACTTGCACTTGTTTAAGAAGTTACTAAGATGTTATTTTATGTTGTTCAAATCTATTCTGTGAGATGCTGCCATTGAAAGCAGGTCAGTGGCCTAAGAGAATTCTATTGCTATTATGAAATCATATTTGGTGCTGAATTCCTAAACTCTATACAGCATGACTATACTGAATGAATCAGATCCATGCAAGGAGGCTTTAAGAGATTTTCCTATGGTAGCAAATACCTACAAAGAGCTCCATTTCCATGATTAATTATACTATTTTTTACTATTTAGGTTATCTTAGGTCAATAATTAAACTAGTCTAATTATATATCCTTTATTTGGGAATGTATCAACTAAATTTTTTAAAGTCATTTATTGTTCCATGTAAGAGAGACAGAATGATGTGGTAAACAGAATTAGCCTTGGGGTCAGAAAGAAATGGGTTCAAGTCTTTTAAGTACCTTTTACCTTGGATAAGTCTAGTCTCTTAACCTTTCAGCACTCAAGGCCATGCTTTAAAAAACTGTAGCCCAGGGAAAAGTGCAAACACCTAGAGCCACATATTGGAGATCACCAGCAGAGGGAGCTGTAGAGTTCTATATGAAAAGTTTTCTATTTGGGATTGTAGTTGATAAGAAAGTTTACAGAGATCTTTAGAAGATTTGAGGAAGATTTCTTTTTTCTGCTTATTTTTCTTCTTTCAATACAAGAGTTTTAAAATATTATCAAATAATAGGCTTACAATTAGGGAGTGAATCTCAATTTCTTGGGTACTGTTGTTTGATCTTCATTTTCAAAGAGGACCAATAACATCCTGGGTGACATTTTGACTTGTGTGTGAACTGGATGAAAGTGAGGCAGAGTTACACAAATTCATCAGCCCCACTGTCTTCCTGAGTCATCAAAGTCCGATAGATGGGCAAAAGACAAGACAATGGCAATGGGCTGGGATGCAGTAGATGACCTTAGTGTTTTCAATGCCTGGCCAAGCTCCAAGCACTCCATAGCACCTGCTTCAGCTGCCTTCATGGCCATTGAAATTAATTGTTTTCATCCACCCATTATGCTGAGTAAAGTCTTCACATCCTTGGAGTAGATATCCCCCTAACTCACCAACAGGTTTGGGGCCTGTCAGTTACTCTCAACCTGTTTTAGCCTATCTGCTGAGAAGGTTTGCTGGGGTATGATTGCTGCACATCATACTGCTTCTTGGAGCCACAGGTAAGAGTTGGGTGAATCAGGTGTATCAGCAGTCCTGAAAAGGGTTCTGGAAGCCCTCACAGCAGAGGTGCTAGTGCTCCTGGACACCCCATACACTCCTGTATACACTCCAATCAACAAACAATTATTAGGAACTAACTAAGTGCCAGGGACTATGTTAAGCATTGAGGATACAAACAATGATTTTAAAAAATAGTCCTGATGTAAAGGAGATTGCAATCTAATGGGGCATGCAACATGCAAACAACCATGTAAACATATGCAATATTATTATAGTTCTATAGGCCGATATCTATAGATTTTTATATAGCTCTATATAGACATCTATCTCTACCATCTCTGTCTCTCTCCATCTATATGTATATGTCCATACGCAATGTTTATGTGTGTACGTATATTGTGTACAAATGTACAAACAAGCAGATGTGCATGCATGTGCATGTTTGTGTACATATAAGTAAATATACATATTATCTATGCACATATTAATATATACATGTGTATTGTGCATGTGTGTAATATATTGTGTATGTATATGTGTGTAGATTTGTATATACAGACATATATACATACACACATACATGCACACATACATATATACATATACATACACACATACATATATATACATATATATATATATATATATATACGTGTATATGTATATGTATATGTATAGATGAAAAAAATGGAGATAACAGAGGAGAGATACCTGCATTAAGGTGAACTGGGAAAAGATTCTTGTAGAAAGTAAGACTTTTGCTTGAAGGAAAAGGAATCCAGTGACTACATACGGAGATAAGAAGGGAGAGAATTCAATGTATGGGGGAAGGGAACATCAAGTGAAAACAGATTTGTGAAATAGAATTCTGTTCCTTGTGCAAAGAGCAGAAAAGAGAACAGTGTTACTGGATGTTAGAGTCTGGAAGGGGTGGAAGGGAGTGTACAATGTAAGAAGACTGAAAAGGAAGGAGAGGGCCATGTGATGAAGAGACTTGAAAGCCAACATTTTTTTAAATGTTTGGAGATCAGGCTGGCAACAGGAGGTAGAAGTTGCCTTGTGACAGCACAGACAGAAGTTGCTTCCCCAGTCTCTTAACAATCTTCTCTTAAGGGACAGGTATAGCAGGAGGAGGGTTATTAGGGAAAGGTCTCCCTCTTCTTTTTACCTAAGGCTTGAGATCAGGTAGTTAACATAGAATTTTTTAATGGTGTATTTTTTTATTATTATTTGAAAAATACCACTAGACAAATTACTGACATCTCATTTGCAAGGTATTTTCTTGAAATACCCCTCATGTTCTTTGTAGACACAAGCATGCTATTTTAAGGCAGTAGTAAAGGGTGAGGAAGCTTGATTTGGAGAAAGAAGCACCACATAAGAGCATAGACAAATTTGTCTCCCCGATTTTTAGCCCCAACCTGTCTCCATTATACAACCAAGCAAAACTTCTGAACCAGACCTCAAGTGAAATCTGCAGGAAGTCCTGGCAGCATGCAGGGTCATGAGCTGCCCCCTAGTACTGAAGAAATCCTGGTCCTTCTTTTGTGAAAGTACAATGAGCTAGTGATACTCAGAGCATCTCTTTGGAAACATCCAACAAGAAGTAAACACAATATTTACAGCAGTGGGTGAGCTATTGATTGGCACACTGATGGCAAGAGGAAAGGCTTACTTATTCTGTAAAAGTCTGGAGGAGAGAGTATATGAAAATAAATGCCATTACTGATATTATCATTTTTTCCCTGGTTTGTAGAAAATGAAATAAACCCACTTTTAGAAGCAGATTATTTAGAAAATGATGCTGAACACTATGTAAACATGACAGGCAGACTAGGCTGCTGTTGATGCCAATACTTTTGGACCTTTTTAGGTTCTATGATTTATTAAAACCTAATTTTATTTGTAAATTCTTAAGTAAGCAATCTAATAGAGAAGAAAGAAGCACTTTTGCAAATGTGCCACCTTCTGGCTCAGAATTTTTCTTTTAAAACAAAGAAATAAACAAAACCCAAATAAGCACATGAAATGTGGTATGTCTTCAAAAGATGGGCAAGTTTAAGCATCTCTATCAAATGCTTGTAATGTGTGCATGTGTGTATATGCATGTGTGTGTGTATGTGCACGTGTTCCCTTGCTGGTGCCTGAGTGTAGGCTTGCTTGCTTGCCATCCTGTAGCATCATCAAAGGGAAAGATGATTCAGGTGTTGGAAGTTCTACCAATGACTCTTAGTGAGAGGAGAAATGTTTATAGGATGAGAAATTTTGGGAAAAAACATATGTATAAATTGTCAAAACATTTCCAATAACAGTGTGCTTAAAAAAAAGAAAATGTCAAGCCTTGAGAACAGTAGAATAGACACAGTAGATGCCCCAAGCATAATTTCTTTTGCGTATCTGAAAGTTTTCATTCAAAAAAGCCAACCAACCAAACATCCCACCAAGGGAAAGAATGGTCGCACTTAAGGTTGGAGGCAGGTTCTCTAGGGTCTTTAGCAGAAGGTGCTGTGCTATCTATAATCTACACTTGTTAAAATAGATTCCATAAGGGGAACTACAAGGCTAAAGTAATTCCTACGTGATAATCACAAAACAAACAAACAAACACAACAACAACTATATTTTAATTACTTCCCAAGCTTAGAAAACATCTCTCCCATACCCCCAAGTATCTTGGTTGGTAAAAGGGAAGCAAATCAAGTAATCCTGAGACCATCAAGGCTACAGAATTTCCATCTTTTCTCCAGACTGTCTCCAATTGCCATTAGCTCCTGCTTAAACGTGCATTGCAGGTGGCTCATGAAAGTTTCCACTTCACTGGAGCAAATCTTGGGACCAAGCCCTTGGAGATAAAAGCTAATGCATTCAACATTTGGTCCAAAGGGTGAATATGAAGAAATGTGGATATTACACCATAATAATACACTGAGAGCCCCTCTCCACAATTTGATAGGGGTGCTAGTTGGAGTCTTTTCCAGGGGCATTGTCCTGGTTGGACATGCAGATCCTGGGAACATTCTACTCATTTGCTTCACAACAATCTCCTTTCCTCTTCATTTGTCATTTCCTTTTCCTGTAGATTGGTACCCTATAAAATCCCGAATCATTTTTTAAAATGTACATTGGGATGGCTAGTAACATGGTCAGATTGTTCTTTGGGAAGATCAATTTAAAGATGGGATGAGAATGGCCTAGAGAAAGTTGAGAGTTGAGACAGGGAGACCTAATGAAAGGCTATTTCAAGACTCAACTTTGACATTTTGATTATTAAATTGGTGTGAGTATATGAATTTTCCAAGTTGTTAGGCAATGTGGCCCAATGCCATCAAAAGCGAGAATGCCAGTGTGGGTAAATTAGAGATGTTATGAAGAAAGTCTTGATAAGACATGACAACAGATTGGATACGGAGAATGAAAGAGGGGTAAAAGAAAACATCTAATTTGGAATCAAGATGACTAGAGGGCTGTGTGACTGGACAGTAATAGGAAGATTAGAAAAAGGAAAAATCATGGGGTGGGAGAGGTAATGAGTTCAGTTTTAGATTAAGATGTTATGGGTTTGAAATGTTTAGCTGGCCATTGTAGAATATGAGATTGGAAGCTAGAAAAGAAAATGGGTCTCGGTAAGTAAATCTGAGCTTATACTAGGAGAATTCAATGACAATGGGCCACATGAATTGAATCTTGAAGAAAGAAGAATTCTACAGTTAAGTATTTGTCTATTCCAGGTTTGAGTGATGCTGATAGTATAAGCAAATGCATGAATTAACCATTAAGTACAGTATGACATTGGGAAATAGGAAATTGTCTCTTTTATCTGGATTATATTTAGGATGAAAGATAATAATGAAAAAAAATAACATAATAAAATAAAAGAGTGGAAGGATAGCTTGGTGTCTGATTATGACCGACCACGAATCCTAAAATCTATATTTTATTTAGTCAATAATGGGAAGCCACTGAAAGCTTTCATGTTCAGAATTTTACATTAGGGAATTTATTTTCTTTGATAGTAATGCAATGGATAAAAAGGGTGTGTGTGTAGAGATAGGGATAGCAATTAGAAGGTTATTACAATAATTGATGTGATAAAGACGTGATCTAATTCAGTGTCGGTGTAATTGGAAAAAAAAGGGTTCATTCTAAAATATGCTTTGGTAATAATACCAATAGAATTTGGCAACTGGTTAGATGCCAGATATGCAGAAGAGGAAAAGAAGAGGAAAATTGCAAGTTCCTAGATATAATGATGAACACTGATTCATTATTAATAAAAATGAGAGTTATAAGGAATTGCATATTTTGTGTGTAAGATGAAAGGACATGTCTTAAATGTTTTCTTTGAATTCTTAGGAATATTCAGGGGTAGTGCAGTACAGCAGAAAGAGCATTGGCTCTGGAGTCAGAGGACCTGAGTTCAAATCCCATTTCTGAGGCTTATTAATTGACCTTGGGGAAGTACGACCTTAGGGAGGTCATTCAAACTAATTTGATCTTAGTTTCCTTATCTGTAAAAATGAATGGTGTTGGACTACATGACCTAGGATATCAATGTTTGATAGAGCTCTAGAGAAAAAGATTCTATGATTCAGATAGAGATAAGTAGAATTTATATGGGACTTTAAAATTTTCAAAGAGCTTTGTAAATATTTTCTTATTGATCTTCACAATAGTGCTTTACATTAGGTCTTACTATTTCCATTTTATCATTGAGGAAACCAAAGCAGAAAGATTAAGTGACTTGCCAAAGGTAACCCAACTACTATGTGTTTGATAAAGGAATGAAACATATCTTTCTGATTTAAGACCAGCTATTCAGTGACCATGATTGATTTGGAAATATGATATTAGACGTCCAGGAGAGGTATAAATATTGTCATTGGTAATCATATTGAAATAGATGATTATTAAATTGGTGTGAGTATATGAATTTTCCAAGCTACAGAGTGTCCAGAAAGAAGACCAAGAACAAATCTATTGAGTATGATCACACATAGAGAAACTCATAAAGAAGAGTAAGAAGATTTACCCAGACAAATAACAGGTGAACCAGGAAATAGCATTGTCTCAGAAGGCAATGGGAGAAAACAGATGGGGTAACTAAAATAAATATTGCAGAATAGCCAAGGAGGATGAAAAATGGGGAAAAGCTACTGGATCTAATAATCATAAGGACATCTGTTGACCTTTGTAAAAAAAAGTCAAGTAGTGGACCCAAAAGCCATATTTTAGAAATCTGAGGTATTAGAGTGGTGAAGGTAAATTATATCACCTATTCTTTCACTAAGGGAAATAGACAACATCTTCTGGTATAGCAAGGTCAAGGGATAGATCGGTTTTATTTACAGTTCTGAGGATTTTAGCTAGCACAGAAGAGATAGGAATGAATGGGATCACCTGGATAGATAGAATACAATTCCATTCTCTTAGACTAGAGAGAATAGGAAAGACTTAGAAAGTGAGACAGTTTTTTCAGTGTGAAGTGTGGGAATGAAGCAGCTTGTGTCTGATAACTTCAACAATATCATTAAAATAGGAGCTGGGGTCATCTACTGTGGAAGAAAGAGGGTGAGTGAAGAGTTGTAGCCCTGAGCACAGTGAAGATTTGTAACAGCTGTTTTGCAGTACATGACAAGGAGTTAATCAGAGAAGAGTTAACATATTTTCTGTGCATTGTAATTGACCCAATCAGTACAATTTCTTTACTTGTTACAGAATTACAAATGGATTTAAGTAGAGACAGAAAAAGGAGCTGAGGTGAAGTAGTTATCCAGGGTTGGGGTTTGGTAGTATCAGCAGGATGTCAAGGGGATGAGGGAGATATTAAAATCAGAGGAGAACGTACTATGGAATGGGTGATTATAGGATTGAGTCTGTGAAGAGACAAAAAGAAAACAGAATAAGTCATGACTGACTGGGAAAAGAAAATGAAATCAAGATCTGAAAAAAAATAAATCATGTGGTCTGAATGAAGAAGAATAAATTCAAAGAGGTGAATGATTAAAAAAATTAAAAAGCAGAAGGAGAGTTGTTCTGGGCCAGACCTCACTCAGATCAATCTGGTAGTTCAAGCTAGCAACTGGAATAAAATGAGTTACTTATGGACCATCTAACATTTATAAAATGGTGGTTTTCCTCAAAGTAGTCTGGAAAGTAGGTTCAGAAAGGAAATGGCATTGACTCAAATGGATGAAATTTTCTTACCTCTGCATTTGCTATAGTGTTCAATAGTCAGAAGCTTATGTGAAATCTGGGAAGCTTCTGACTCCTGCTGGGCAACCATAAACGTATGTACACAATTTGAGCTTTAGTCTCCAAGACCAGTAAAGTCTCAAAAATTGTATCTTTGTCATTTAAGGATAAACTAGACAATCTGATGTGATAAGGGCCTTACCAAATGTTGCTTTAACATTAACATGGATTACAGTCAAAGAAGGGAAGCCAAGAAGGAGGAGTGATAAAAATGATCATCGAGTGTTATCTATAAAAGCAAAACAAGCAATTAAAAATATTTTGATTATTTTTTTTAAATTTTATTTATTTTACTGCCAAAATTTGCATTAAAACCCCCAGATTGGGGGTAACTGTTTTCAAGAGGTATCCATTAGTACATTTCTTCTAGTTTACTTCCTCAAATTGAATCCTTAGGGGGCAAGTGTGAGTGTTATTATCTCAGGAGACAGAGTGTAGTGAATGGGTCTGCATTCTTATTTCTCTAGTTCACAATCTCCTCACAATGTATTTCCCATTAAGACAGCCAGTGTAAAGGATTAACTCAAAACAATAACATTTATTGAGATGACAGTAAAATGAGCAGCTAGCAAACATCCCTCACCCTCCAAAAATTAAAAAAAAATTCTTGGATGTGCTTTCTAACACATATACACCACATCGGTTGGAAGAAGTGAAGCAAAGATAGAAGACAATTATATTTAAATACACATATAGGTAACACATCGGTCCAGCAAAATCATGCTTCTTCCTACTGCAGAACCTCCAAGGCTATCTGGATTTCATCCTATTCACAGGTCAAATAATCATTGTTTTGGTTAGATGTGCCTGGAATCCATGGTCAACTAACTTCTGTGCTTCCAGGACTCATATTCCTTGTAAGTGTTTCCTTCTCTCTAGTTAGCACCACTCTGTGTCTATACCTGACTGAACATCATGTCTCTGTTCTTTCAATTTTTTCTTGTACTTTCTCATTCTAAAGAATTTCTCAATTCTTAAACTCTTCGATGGGGTGTTTCCCATCAAGTGGGCAAGGAACTCCCATTCAAAGTTCTGCAGCTTCTTCATCGAGAACAAAGTACATCTCAATGTAGTGAAAAATCACCAGAAAACAAGAATTTATTCATTTGTTCAGTTGACAGGACTTTCACGTGGTAATGGATTGATCATAGTAAATTATGAAACCTATCCAGTCTTACTATAAGACAGTATTTAAATGTCAGCAAACCATGAATTCCCTTTGATGTGCATTTTACATCAGGTGTGTAAAGTAGAAAAATAGTATCTACTTCACCATGAAGAAAAAAAAAATCTTAAATTGCACATCCAAATTTAGGATATCTTTAGAGACAAACCAGAAAAAAATAAAAATCTAAAAAGATTAAATTAAGAAAACATGATCAAAATCATACTGGCACGTTAAAGAGGTGGCTATAGAAGAGAGAGAGAGGATTTTTCAACCAGCATTTCAGACCCCAAACATTTTGTGACTAAATTTCTTTCCTATCATGATATCTGTTAATTTCAAAAATTGAAGTTGATTTTGTTTTGCCAATGATGTATCCATTCACTGTATCATTAGAGAAAATTGAACCCACATTTGCTGTTTTATAATATTGGAGTTTAGTTTTCTTGAGTACTCTAGGAACTTGATGAAATACAGCATTTTAACCCACTTTTGAGGGGATATTAGTTTAAAAAAAGTAAAACCAAGAATAATATAATTCCTAGACTTAACTAGTGTTTGACAAAAAGATGTGTGGGGGAGGGGGAGGGGAATTGGTAGACCAATTCTTTTATTTCTTTTTTTAATTTTTTTCATTTATTTAATATTTTTAGTTTTCAGCATTTTCACAAGAGTTTGAATTACAAATTTTCTCCCCATTTCTACCCTCCCCCCACTCCAAGGTGGCATATATTATGATTGCCCTGTTCCCCAGTCAGCCCTCCCTTCTGTCACCCCAGTCCCCCCCATCACCTTTTCCTTTACTTTCTTGTAGGGCAAGATAGATTTCTATGCCCCGTTGCCTGTATATCTTATTTCCTAGTTGCATGCAAACACTTTTTTTGAATATCTGCTTTGAAAACTTTGAGTTCCAAGTTCTCTCCCCTCTTCCCTCCACACCCACCCTTCCTGAAAAGGCAAGCAATTCAACATAGGCCACATGTGTATCATTATGCAAAACCCTTCCATGATACTCATGTTGTGAAAGACTGACTATATTTTGGTCCTTCCTATCCTATCCCCCTTTATTCAATTTTCTCCCTTGACCCTGTCCCTTTTCAAAAGTGTTTGCTTTTGATTACCTCCTCCCCCTGTCTGCCCTCCCTTCTATCATTCTCCGTTTTTAGTTCCTTCCTCCTTCTTTCCTGTGGGGTAAGATACCCAGTTGAGTATGTATGTTATTCCCTCCTCAGGTCAAATCCGATGAGAGTAAGATTCACTCATTTCCCCTCACCTGCCCCCTCTTCCCTCCCAACAGAACTGCTTTTTCTTGCCACTTTTATGTGACATAATTTACCCCATTCTATCTCTCCCTTTCTCTCTCTCCCAATATATTTGTCTCTAATCCCTTAATTTGATTTTATTTTTTTAGATCTCATCCCTTCATATTCAACTCACTGTGTCCTCTGTATATACATATATATATGCACATATATACATATATATGTGTATATGTATATATGTATGCATATGTATAATCCCTTCAGCTACCCTAATACTGAGGTCTCATGAATTATACACATCATCTTTCCATGTAGGAATGCAAACAAAACAGTTCAACTTTAGTAAATCCCTTATGATTTCTCTTTCTTGTTTACCTTTTCATGTTTCTCTTGATTCTTGTGTTTGAAAGTCAAATTTTCTATTCAGCTCTGGTCTTTTCACTGAGAAAGCATGAAAGTCCTCTATTTTATTGAAAATCCATATTTTGCCTTGGAGCATGATACTCAGTTTTACTGAGTAGGTGATTCTTGGTTTTAATCCTAGCTCCATTGACCTCCAGAATATCATATTCCAAGACCTTTGATCCCTTAGTGTAGAAGCTGATAGATCTTGTATTATTCTGACTATGTTTCCACAATAATTAAATTGTTTCTTTCTGGCTGCTTACAGTATTTTCTCCTTGGTCTGGGAACTCTAGAATTTGGAGACAATATTCCTAGGAGTTTTCTCTTTGGGATCTTTTTCAGGAGCTATCAGTGGATTCTTTCAATTTCTATTTTACCCTCTGGCTCTAGAATATCAGGGCAGTTCTCCTTAATAATTACTTGAAAGATGATATCTCAGCTCTTTTTTTTTTCTTTTGATTGCGGCTTTCAGGTAGTCCAATAATTTTAAAATTCTCTCTCCTGGATCTATTTTCCAGGTCAGTGGTTTTTCCAATGAGATATTTCACATTGTCTTCCACTTTTTCATTCCTTTGGTTCTGTTTTATAATATCTTCATTTCTCACAAAGTCACTAGCTTCCACTTGCTCCAGTCTAATTTTTAAGGTAGTATTTTCTTCAGTGGTCTTTTGGACCTCCTTTTCCATTTGGCTAATTCTGCCTTTCAAGGAATTCTTTTCCTCATTGGCTTTTTGGAGCTCTTTTGCCATTTAAGTTAGTCTATTGTGTAAGGTATTATTTTCTTCAATTTTTTTTTTGCGTCTCCTTTAGCAACTCACTGACTTATTTTTCTTGTTTTTTTTCATCACTCTCATTTCTCTTCCCAATTTTTCCTCTACTTCCCTAACTTACTTTTCCAAATCCTTTTTGAGCTCTTCCATGGCCTGAGACCAGTTCATGTTTTCCTTGGAGGCTTTTTGATGTAGGTTCTTTGACTTTGTTGACTTCTTCTGGCTGTATGTTTTGGTCCTTTTTGTCCCCAAAGAAAGATTCCAAAGTCTGAGTCTGAATCCGAGTCCATTTTCGCTGCCTGGCCATGTTCCCAGACAACTACTTGACCCTTGAGGTTTTTGTCAGGCTATGACTAGTGTAGAGTAGAAAATAACTTGTCCCAAGCTTGAGGGGCCACATTGTTGTTTTCAGAGCTATTTCTACACAGCAAGCTCTGCCACACCAGTGCTCCTCCTCCCCCAAGAACTGCCAACCCAGACCTCCTCAGATCTAAGCAGGCTCTGCACTTCTGCTCTGATCTGCCACTTAATTCCTCCCACCTGGTGGGCCTGGGGCTGGAAGCAACTGCAGCTGTAGTTCTGTCCTCAGAGCCACACCACCTTCACTGTCCCTGGGCAGTGGCCAAATCCATGAACTCCTTTCACTCTGTCCTGTGCAGCTTTTCCCTCTAACCTTCTCTGTTGTCTTTGGTGTTTGGGGGTTGAGAATTCTGGTAACTGGCACAGCTCACTGATTCAGGGTGCTAAGGCCTGTTCCTTCTGGCTCCCTATCTGGTTGGTCTGGGTGCTGCTCACACTGGGCTCTGCTCGTCTCTGCTCCCAGCTCCATGCAATAGACCTTACCCAGCAACCATTCAGGCTGTCCTAGGCTGGAGTTCCACTTCCATCTGTTATTTCATGGGTTCTACAGTTCAGAGCCATTTTTATAGGTGTTTTGGGGATAGATTTAGTTGAGTCCCTGCTTTCCAACTGCCATCTTGGCTCCACCCCCCCAATTCTTTTATTTCAATGGGCTGTTTGTGAACCAAATGAGCTCTTTTAGAATGTTCCCTGTTTTATTTTCCTACTTCTCCTCTATTTAGGATAAGAAACAGTAAATTAAGACAGAAAGGAGGAAATCAAATTATTTCATCTACTTTTCTGTGCTTTGCTCAACATTTGTGTATATAAGTAATTCTATAGTGAAACCTTTATTAAAGCTAATCACCAGATGATTTTATCTAAAAAAAAATCTTAATAATAAGGATAACCTCAAATGAAAAAAAAAAACCTGGTAGTTAAGGGGATTACAAAGAAAAGAATACTTCCTTATCAAACAAAATTTGCTTCTGTAAGAAACAGGGGGAAGCAGTTTTGTTTCCACAGATTTGACAGTATCCCTCTTCCCCTCCCCCCATCCCAGCTTTAGCAGAATGTAAGTCAGGTGACTGATTAGAACTAGTTCTAATCAGAGCTCTAATCTAGCAGAGACCAGGCTTCTGGTTGGGTGAAAGGTTAGAGGCTTGTACACATGCTTGAACAAGCCATTTGAGGACGGCATGATGTAGGTAGTCAGGGGGTTGCATCTGGCCAATGAAGAATCTGGTGGAAGATTCAAAGTGGGGGTCAATAAAAGGACTGGTGTCCATCTGAGTCCTTGTATTCTCCTGTAGACTGTTCAGGGGATGTACTCATTAATCAGACCAAATAAATATAAAATATAATTAAAACATTCCTGGCTTCACAATGAGTATTGTTTATTCCTAGACAATGTAAGCATATTTCTAACAATATCATGCTTGCCTAAAGTTTTGTTGCAATTAGTAATGTTAAAAGAAGAATGGCTAGTGGTTTATTTTATAAATGCCTTAAAAGAAACACAGCATGACTACAAGTTTATGGTGTTATATGTACTGTATTAAAAATTGATTATTCAATGTATTTATGTATGTACTGGGGCCTGTTAATTCAACAGTGAGATCTCATCCTCCTAGTGAGGAAATTAATAATAGGTTAATATAAAGTATAAGAAACTGGGTTCTGATGTAAATTTCTTAAACATGACAATTGGTCAAGGTTACAATTTTGAATTTGTAAAAATGATCAGGACATAAGGATTAGAAATGGCAACTTTTGTAGGAGAATGGAAAGAAAGCTGTTTCCTACAAGAAGAAGATCCTGAGATGCTGTGCTGGAGGTAGCTGGAACAAATACCGAGGACCAGAGGACTTCATTGATGATGTTCCCTGCCAGGCAGCTGTATGGGAACAGACTTTTGAATCTCAAAGGTACAATTACATTATTGTTTTCTTTTAGGTGTCTGTATCTGTATTTATAAAGGGGACAGCCCCCTTTGATTTGTCAATTTGTCAATCAACCTTTACTTCTTCCCATATTTACTTAAAGGGGTGATGGTTAAGGGGAAAAATTCAGATGAGAAAGAGAGTAAGGGAGTATTAAAGATATGGAAACAAAAAAATGAATAGAGGTAGAAGGGGAAATTGTAAGAAACAGGGGAAGTAGTTTTGTTTCCACAGAGTTGAAAGTATCCCTCTTCCCCTCCCCCCCACCAGCTTTAGCAGAATGTAAGTTAGCTCTGATCTGGCAGAGCCTAAGCTTCTGGTCAGGTGAAATGTTAGAGGCTTGTACACATGCTTGAATGAGCCATTTGAGGAGGGCATGACATAGGCAGTCAGGGGGTTACATCTGGCCAGTGAAGAGCCTGGCGGGAGATTTGAAGTGGGGTTCAATAAAAGGACTGGTGTTCATCTGTACTCTGTTCAGGGGACATACACATTTATTCATACTGAATACATGTAAAATATAATTAAAATGTTCCTCGATTCCCAATGAGAATTGTTTAGTCCTAGACAACATAAGTATATTTCTAATAGTTCAATTCACAGAATCATAGAAGTTTAGATATGAAATGGATATCAGTGTTTTAGGCTATGCCATACCTGAAGAAATTTTTCCTCTAAAATAAATCTGAGAAGTAGTCATCAAACCCTTGTCTCAAGACCCATTATCTCCCCAAATTGTCTACCCCATGTTGAGGTTATCATTCTTCTGTATTCTCTAATGGTTGAACTGTATATGAGGTTCTGTGGCCAGTTATTAATACCACATTTTAGAATGTATTGTGATAAGTTTGAGAACATTAAAAATAATTATGAGACATCTTTTGACTATGCCACATGAGTATCAACTAAAATAATGCATGAGTTTTTAGGCGGAGGAAGAGGAGGCAGAAGGAATACTAACTTCAAATACATGAAAGGTTTTGATATGGAAGAGAGATAAGAATTATTCTACTCTTCATGCCAGATTCTAAAATTAGAAGCAATATGTGGAAGGAGCCAAGGAGAAAAAAAATAGAATTGAAATCAGGAAAAACCTTCTAATAATTGGGTTATCCCAATTGAATTGGGGTGGGCTACTTCAGAAGGTGGTGGGTTCCCCCATCGTAGTAGGTCTTCCTATAAAGTTTCATGATTACTTGACATGTTGTTGATAATGTTAAGTTGTTTCAGTCACATCTGTCTTTTTCTGATCCCATTTGGTATTTTATGGTTAAAGGCACTGGAGTGGTTTGCCATTTCCTTCTACAGCTCATTTTAGAGATGAGTAGACTGAGGGAAATGGAGTTAACTGAATCTCCCAGACTGCTGGTGTCTGAGGCTGAATTTGAACTCAGGTCTCCTTTACTTCAGTCCTGGCCCTCTATCTACTATAACACCTAGTTGAATCTCCCACATACACTGACTACTTGACTAAAATGCTTTAAATGGAGTTCTAATTTAACTATTGATAGGACTAGACAAATGCTAAAATCCTTACCAGCTCAGAAAATCACTAGTTCTGTAAATTTCCCTCCATTATTACATTGGTATTTGAGGTCAAGATGGGTATCATGGGATGAATTAAGTAGATATTTTCTTCAAATACTCAGATATTTTTATTTCAAACATTCATATCTTTGGCACATATAAACAGCACCATTATTAAATAACTATACGGGAGAACAAACGCTGGAGAGATGATTCCTCATATGAAAGAGATACACTTTATACAGTTATAATATCAAGGTTAGGATTTTACAATGAGTATCTTCCATAAAGATAATTCGGTCAACTATCTTCTCCTCACACTTATTATTTAATATATTTTTAGCATTCTTTTAAATAAATTCTCTCTCAACCTCCCCTATCCACTGAGAAAGTGAGAAATGTGATATCAATTATACTTGTGAAATAATGCAAACTATATTTTCATGTTAGCCACATCACAAAAATAAATAAAATAGAGAAATGAGAAAATTATACTGTAACTTTCACTGAACTCATCTGTTCTCTCTGTGGAGATGGATAGAATTTTTAAATCATGAGTCCTTTGGAATTTTCTTGAATCAGAGTAGCCAAGTCTTTCACAGTTGATTGTTATTACAACATTGCTGTTATTGTGCATGATGATCTCCTGGTTCTTCTCACTTCACTTTGCATCAGTTCATATAGATTTTGCTTATTTTTGTGTGTTTCCGAAGTCACCTTCCTTGTCATTTTTTATAATATCTTAGTATTCCATCACAATGCCATGCCACCAATTACACAGACATTCCCCAGTGATGCACATTCCATCAATTTCCAATTCTCTGCCACCACAAAAAGAGCTACTACAAATATTTTATGCATATATGTCATTTTTTTCTTTTTTATATCTTTGGGGTACATATCTAGTAGGGATATTGCTGCTTTAAAGGGCAGGCACAGTTTTATAACCCTTTGGGCATAGTTTCAAATTCCTCTCCAGAGTGGTTGGATCAGTCCCCAATTTCACCAACACTTTATTTGTGTTTCTATTTTCCACATCCCCTCCCTCCAATATTTATGGCTTGTGTTTTTATAAATTTGATTCATTTCCTTGTATATTTGAGAATTGAGGTTTCCTCAGAGAGACTTGCTATATTTCCTGCCAGTTTCCTGCTTTCCCTCTATTCTTGGTTTTAGTTTTGTTTCTGCAAAAACCTTTTAATTTAATGGAACCAATAAGTCAATTATTAATAACAATAACAACAAAACACACACAAAAAGGTACTAAGACTTTCCCAGAAGAATTTGTGATAATCAATTTGTTCTGGTTGATTTAATATTTTTCCCGTGTGAATAAAATCAGATTTAAAAGAGTATTTTGAAACCCACAAAGCAATCTGTATTACTGCCTATATTGCGTTTTCAGTCTGGCATCTATACATTCTTTCAGAATAATTAGAATTTCTTGTTATAGCTGTAGAGGCATATTTCATGCTATTTTCAAAACTGGAATTCCAGGTGTAATAGGAAAACTCTACTTTGAGTTTCCAACAAATGTTTTATATGTAGGTATCCATAATAATTATTAGAGGGAAAGAAGTTGTGTCACAGGGAATTATGGCAAAGAAGGGACTGTTTGGAAAAAGAAAAGAAGGTTCTATAGATTATTCATTACATTTACCCAACTGCCTAGTTTTTGCATATGACTTCAGTTTCAAATTATCCTTTGATGTCTATAGAATAAAAGGGTTGCAGATTGATGTAACTATTAAAAGAGGCTGAAAATGAAATTTGTAGTTAATGTAGAGATGAACTCTAAAGTCTGCAATTGAAATGATTTGCCCACTATGTGGGCAGAAAAAAAGAAATGATAGCAGGTTTAAATGAACTATTTTAAATATATTTTATGGACTTGATTATGAAAGTTCAAAAAGTCTTTGAAAACTAATTAAGATTGTTGTTTGTGAAGGCTAAAATGACATGAAAACATAACAAGAATGAGTTTTAGTTTGACAACACAAGGAAATTTTTCTTAACAGCTTTTTCAAATTCCTTGTAGAAATTTGGGAAGAAAACTGAATAGAGATTTCCCACTATTGAATGGGACAAACAGAAAATATCCCTCTATATTTTCCAGTGTTGATATCAAAAGCATACATTTCTTCAGAAAAAAAGAGTTTTGGAGAAAAAATTTGGGGACATTTTAGGAGCCTAAATGGGTTAGCTCACTGAAGTAAAAGATGTTTATTACTTCTTAATTAATCTCATCAAATAATTATTAGTTTCTCAGTGAATGACCCTATGTGATTTTATTTTCTTTCATTTCTATTCACATTTTTTTCCTTCTTTCTTGTCATCACTGGGTTTTGAAGTCTTGGGGTAGGACTGGAGCTCAGAACTATAGTGTGGGAAGAAGAAGAGTAGATGTCAAAATAAACAAACAAAATGTGCTAGAAATTTATCCTGAGGGAAAGATGGTTACAAATAGATCTGCCTCCAGACTAAATACAGAGTTATAATTATAGGGCAGAGAAAAATGGTGTCTAGTTAGCTTTAAAATAATCAAATTTCTCTCCTTTCTTTGATGCATCCTATCTGCAGGTGTAGGAACTGAATATAGCAATCACCTCTAACAAATTTGCTTGTTCTATCTGATTCAGATATCATTGGATCATGATAATCAGGAACTCATAATTCTTACCATCTTTAACAGAGGAAGGTCCATCCAGAGACAATTAGTGATTTTATCCATTAGTTATGGAGAAATTCAAACGTATTGGATTTGTAATTAGTCATGACATTGGGGTGCAAATCCTGATTCTGCTATTTACTTACCTGTGCAACTGTGGAAGGTTCGTCTAACTACTTTGAGTCCTAGTTTCTTCATCTGTAAAATGAGGAGCTGAAATGTATCTATCCCTATCATCTGTCCAAGCTTTAAATCTATGATTCTATTAAAAGAAAATGTTTCACACAAAAAATAGTAACTCATGGATTATTAAGATTCTAAGATAAAGAAATTCCAGGAGGTAGAGTTAGATAAATTCTCAAATTTTCCATTTTATTTGGTGTATCATGTAGGTATAGGGATTGCTTCCTAAAATGAAGATTGAAACTGTTCCATTTATATTAATCCTGCCTAACTCATTTGTTTTCTATCATGTGTATTACAGAAAGTGGAGCCAATGCAATAGGTGGCTTGTGCCTTTCTTCTGACATTCTTTGGCTATACCTCACTCATCATGTGTCTAGCCCATCTTATTTTTCACACCTACATTTTTAATTATATGTTGAATTTGTGTATGGTTTGAATAAATATTTATTGAACATCTACTCTGGGCAGTTAGATGATGTAGCAGTAACTTACAAAGTAAGTACCCATAGGATGTAATGAATCAATATTTATTCAGGCAATTAGCAATTTCATTTCCTGCTTGCTTTTGTCCATAATTAAATGTAAAGTTATATTTATAAAGTCTCCATAAAAATATAGATATTAATAATGAAAATCGATCAGTAATTTAAAATCTTTGAAAAAATCCATGGTATTAGAACCATGCTACATGGGGAATAAATCTGCAACAATAGTAGTATAACTTCAGAAAAAATCTATATAGTACATAGGGCCATCTTTGACCATGCCTTAAAAGTTTAATGCATTTTTCTCCTCTGAAAAATTAATTGTTAGAGAAATGTTTTCACTTAAAACATTTTATTAGCCATTTTGCAAAAAGCAAGGAAAATAAAGTGAAAAACAATATGCTTCGATATCAAAATTCATCAGAATTTATTTCTCTCTAGAGAAGGACAGCATTTTTCTTCATGAGTCCTTTGGAATTGTCATGGTTTATTTTATTAATCAGAATAGCTAAATCTTTCAGTTTATCATCCTTACATATTGCTATTACTGTGTATAATATTCTCCTGGTTCTTCTTAACTCAATTTTCTTCAGTTTATGTAAGTCTTCCCAGGTTTTTCTAAAAACATCCTACTTGTCATTTCTCATAGCACCATATTATTTCACCACAATCATATAAAACAACTTGTTAAGCCATTCAGCAACTGATTGACATTTCCTCAATTTCCAGTTTTTTGCCACCACAAAAAGAGCTGCTTCAAGTATTTTTGTAGAAATACATCCTTTTTTTCTTTGATCTCCTCAGGAAATAGACCCAATAGTGGTATTGTTTAGTTAAAAGTTTATGTGCTGTTGTGTAGCCCCTTGGATATAGTGCCAATTTGTTCTCTGAAATGGTTGGATCAGTTCACAACTCCATCTACAATGCATTAGTGTCCCAATTTCTCCAGATCCCTTCCAGCTTTTACTGTTGTGCTTTTCTGTCATGTAAGGCAATTTAATAGATGTGAAGTGGAACCTCAGAGTTGTTTTAATTTATATTTCTGCAATTAGTAGTGATTTAGAACTTTTTTTTTCATATACCCATTAATAGCTCTGATTTCTTCTTTTGAAAAATGCCTGTTTATATCCTTTGACCATTTAGCAATTGAGGAATGAATATTCTTTGTGTTTTTTTAGATAAATTTGCCTCCCTATCTATTTAAGAAATGAAGACATTATCAGAGGAACTTGCTGTAAAATCTTTCCCCAGTTTTCTGCTTTCCTACTAATTTTGGCTGCATTGCTTGTTTTTATGAAAAAAAGGCAATCTGATTTCATGCTATCAAAATTAACCATTTTAGTTTATGAAGAGACTTTATGAGATTACATGCCATCTTCAGGAAGGGAGAAGGGAGGGATGTGGAGAAAACATAAAGCTCAAAAGCTTACTGAATTGAATGTTGAAAACTAAAATTAAATAACTTAATTTAAATTAAAATATTAATTTTACCTCCCATTATGCTCTTTATCTCTTGCTTGGTCATAAAGTCTTCCCTTGTCCAGAGAAGTAAAATTTTATATGCTCCTCTAATTTGCTTATTATAATAAGTGATGCATCTAAATACTATATATCTTTTGACTTTATCATGGTATATGCTATGAGCTGTTGGTCTATACCTAGTGCTACCAACCTGTTTTTCAAGTTACCAGCAGTTTTTTTCCAGATAGTGAATTTTTCCCACAAAGCTCAGATTTTGGGGTTTATCAAACACTATCTTATTATGGTCATGTATGGATGAAGATTTTGATCCTAGCCTCTCCTCTAAGATTTGGTCAGATTGGTTATAGTACACCCAAAGGGTCTAACATACAAAGTGACCTTTCAGTTTTGGCTCCATTGCCTTAATTTTATGATTTTCAACAAGTAAACATTAGTAATATGTATTCAGAATATTACTTCAAATTTATGTGTATCTTCAGAACTCATTTGGAACAGACTTGTATCTCCCAATTCAAGTGAATTCAATATAATTCAAAAAGCATTCATCAAGCCCATACTACATTCCATATATAGACCTTGGTGCTGGGATTAACAAATGGAAAAACTCAACAATCTCTTCTCCCAAAGCACTTACATTTTAACCTCAAAACTTTGGCACATACATACCAGTGCTAAAGATTAATCATCATTGAAAAAATTGTTGAAATGGCAGATTCCCATTAACTAGCCAATAACTCCAATAAACTTTTTTACATTACATTATTTAACATTCTTTTCATTTTAAATTTTGAGTTCCATATTCTCTCCCTCCCTCCCATTCTTACCACACCCACTGACAAGATAAGCGATATGATAGTAATATGCATGGGAAATCACGTAAAATATTTTTCCATATTAGCCATATTGAAAAACATAAATAAAGTGAGAAATTTATACTTCAATTTGTATTGAGTTCATCAGTTCTCTCTCTGGAGGTGAATAGCATTTTTGTTTCATCATGAGTCCTTTGGAATTTTCTTGGATCAGAGTAGCCAAGTCTTTCACACTTGATCATCATTACAACTTAGCTGTTACTATGTATAATGATCTACTACTTCTTAATTCACTTTGCATCAGTTCATAGAGATCTTACATTGCCTTTTTTCCCTCCTGAAACCACCCTCTTTGTCATTTCTTATAATAGTATTCTATCATAATCATATACCACAGCTTGCTCAGAACATTTCCAACTAATGAACATTCCTTACATTTCCAATTCTTTCCTTCTACTTCTATTTCCCTGTTTAACGAGACAGATTTCTACAACCAGCTGAGTGTGTAAATATTCTTCCCTCTTTGAACCAATTTCAATGAGAGTGAAATTCAAACATTGCCCACATTGAATATATTCCCCTCCAATACAAAAGGTCTTTCTTACATGTCTCTGTTATATGACAAAAAATTCCCCCTTCTACCTCTTCTTTCCTCCTCATGCCAATGCTCCCTCTTTTCACTATTTCAATTTTTTTTTGGAGACCATCCCAACATAATTGACTCACTCACGCCATTTGTCTATGTACACTTCTAACTGCCCTAATAATGATAAAGTTCTTAGGAATTACATTATTGTCTTCCCATATAGGAATGTAAACAGTTTAACTTTATTCATCCCCTTGTGGTTATTCTTTCATGATCACCTTTTTATGCTTCTCTTGAGTATCATGCTTGAAGGTCAAATTTCCTATTCAGTTCTGGTATTTTCATTATTAATGCTTGGGAGTACTTTATGTCATTAAACATCCATTTTCCCCTGAAGGATTATACTCAATTTTCCTGGGTATGTGATTCTTGGTTGTAATCCTAGCTTCTTTGCCTTCCAGAATATCATATTCTAAACACTCTGCACTTTTATGTGGAAGCTGCTAAAACTTGTGTGATCGTGAATGTGGCTCCATGATATTAGAATTGTCTCTTTCTGGCTGCTAATAATATTTTCTCTTTCATTTGGGAGCTATGGAATTCTCTTATAATACTCCTGGGAATATTCATTTTGGGATCTCTATCAGGAAGTATTCAGCATTATCCTTCCAATTTCTATTTTATCTTTGCATCTAAGATATTGGGTCAGCTTTATAACTTTTTGAAATATGATATACAGATTCTTTTTTTTAAATCATGGCTTTTAGGTAGTCCAATAATTTTGAAGTTATCTCTCCTCAATCTATTTTCTGGTTAGTTGTTTTCATGTTTCATTTTGTTTTTCATTCTATTGATTTTGTTTCTTACTATCTCATGGAGCCACTAGCTTCTATTTAACCAATTCTGATTTTTAAGGAATGATGTTTTTTTTTTTACTGAGCTTTTGTACCTCTTTCCCAGATGGCCTAGTCTGCTTTTTAAGGAATTCTTTTCTTCAGTGCATTTTTCTACTTCTTTAAAATTAGGCCAGTTCTGTTTTTCTTTTTTACTTGTATTTTCATCGATAATTTTTGTGCCTCTTTTACCAAGGTATGATCCCCTACCACCATTTTTCTTCTACCACTCTTATCTCTTTAACTATTTCAAGAATTCTTGTTGGGCTTGGGTTCAATTAGCATGTCTTTTTTTTTCTTAATAGTATTTTATTTTTTTCCAGTTATATGTAAAGATAGATTTCAAAATTCATTTTTGTAAAAAAATGAGTTCCAAATTTTTCTCTCTCCCTCTCTTCCCTTCCCCCTCTCCATGAAAACAAGTAATCTGGTATACATTATATGTGTACAATCATGTTAAACATATTTCTATATCAGGGGAAAAGCACAAGAAAGAAAATTTGAAAAGAGTATGCTTTGATTTGCATTTGGACTCCATAGTTCTTTCTCTGGATGTGGTTAGCATTTTTCATTATGAATCTTCTGGGATTGTCTTGGATCATTATATTAGCATTTGTCTTTGAGGCTGTACTTGTCACTGTTTTCACATTGTTGTCTTCTTCCGAATTTATGTCTTCACCTACTCTACCATCATAGTAGCTTTTGATGTCAAGTTCTTTTTCATTGTTTGCTCATTTTTCAAAACAACTTCTTGACTTTTAACTTTATGTTAAAGTTGGGCTCTACTCACCTTATGGTGGGGAAGCATTGTATGAAGTTGCAGGCTTTTTGGTGATGCTAAATTCAGAGCTAGTTCAAAGCATCTACAAGTTGTCACTGCTTTCAAAGTGCTGTGATCCAGGGAAAGGTTTGGTTGCTGCTCTTCTGCCATGTGCTTTGGTGCTTACCCAGAAAGGATACCTGTTCCCCTGTATCCATAAGTGCTAGCACTCCTCTTGTCTCTGGTCCTATGAACTGGTCTTCTGCTCTCCTATAAGCATAAGTGCTAGTTCTCCTCTCTGCCTTGGAACAGTGATCAGGGCCCCTGCTTCCTTGTGATAGGTCACAAGGGCTCTTCCCCACCCTGGAACTGTGACCCAGAAATGTGTATGGGTAATAGAGTTACCAATCGGTGCTAGGACCAGTGCCCGGTGCCAGGAAAAGAGTCACTATAATCCCTTTCTGGCCAGTTGGCCAATCTCCTTACCATCTCTGGGCTGAGTGTTCCAAAAGCTGCTTCTATTGCTGCAGCTGCTGTACTGGCCACCTTCAGAATGCATGTGCTCCTGACTAGCTCCTGTCCTTGTGTCACAGATCTCTACTGTTAGCCTCCTATGTATTTTTAGGCTGGGAAATTTTCTCAGCTTGACCTTTTATTGCCTCTTCCACTCCAAAATTTAATTTGAAAAGTCGTTTTAAAGTTGTTTGGATTTGAGTGTTGAGAGAATTTAGCTATGTTGCTGCCTGTACCCTGCCATCTTGACTCTCCCACCACAAACTTTTTTTAAATTTTATCTTTAAGAATGAAAAAGGAAGTGAAATATTTATATGGTCTATTAGAAGTGGAGATCTTTTTGCCATTCCAATGACTAGGAAAATATTAAGACTTCTGTTTCCTTTACATGTTTAATCATATTTATGTAACAGTATATGACTGTCTAATAGCTAAAATTCATCAAGAGGAAAGCTCAGGTAAGGATAATAACAATGTGTAAAAAAACATAATAATAAGTGCGTGCTGTTGGTGTATAGAAGATATGGTATTTACAATCTCTCTAATTTCTTCTCCATTTCTTTAGATTTTAATTTATTATTGGAAGCAAGCAGAACAATCAGGGAAAGGACTGTTTTAAGCATTAGCAAATTTAGCAAAACATCGAATGCATGCTAACTTGTGGTTTAGAGAAATTAATCTGCTTTAGCAATACAAAGCCAGTCATCTCACAATGTATTGGGAGTTGGGTGTTTAGATGATAATATGAAAATATATTAATTTTAACAACAATCTCTGTTTTAATACTTACATGGTAGGTACACATGCCCATTGCACTATACATCATTGTACCATTACAGTATTATTGGTGTAGGTGATATTCAGGGGGCCAAAACATCTGGTGTGAGGGCTTGTCAAGCCCTTTTCAGGGCTGCTCATCCACCTTTGGTGTCCACCCGATTCTTCCATCTCTCACCTGTGGCTCCAAGAAGCAGTAACATAAATAGTGCTCACACCCTGTAAAATTGCCTCAGTAGACAAGCGAAACCAGGTTGAGTATAACCCAAAGTCCTCAAACTTGTTGTAACTTAGGAAGATGTCTACACTCAAAATGTGAAGATTACCTGGGTGGAATGGGTAGATGAGAACAATTTGTCCCAGTGGCCATGAAGGAGGCTGAACCTGGTACTGTGGAGTGCTTAAAGCTTGCTTAGACATAGAAAATGGCAGTCATCCACTGTATCCTGGGTCATTCCCAGCCCTCTTGACTTTTGTCTTGCCATTGGCTTTTGATGAATCAGGAAGAGAGAGTAGGTTGAGTACTTTATAGAATTCTGACTCTCTTAAATCCATTTCATGCAAAGGTCATATTATCTATGATGTGATTGGTCCTCTTTGAGAACAAAGGACACACTACAAAAATCTCATAAATTTACTTAAAATATAACTAGTTCACTATTCATTCTTGAAATTTTTGGTAGCAGCTGTAGTATGCGACATGACGTTAGGCAAACTGTAATAGCCTATCAAAAATGCTGTGATTGGAATTGGACAAAATCTCAGTATTTAGCATTATAATGTTCTTTATACTATAACTTGAGCTGAAGTGAGCACAGCATACCATTTCAAATTTATCTAAGTCTGGGGCAAGACCCAAGACAGTTATTTAGAGAAAGACATACTTTAATCTCAATTTTCCTCCTTTTCCTTCTGCAGTTTGTTTCCATCCATCACCAAATTATTAGAACACTAAGAAAATATGTTTCAAGCTACAACCTGAAAACAAACTCATTTCTTTGAGATTCCAATAACAGTGTCAACAGATCCTAAATATATGATTGCTATAGGAGCCAAAAGAAACAGATAGCAAAAAAAAAAATTGTTACTAAGAGTACTTTTTGAAATCATGAAACTCTTACATCAGTTTAAAGAATAGTGAATGTTACATATACATTAAGCCCCTGAAACATTTAAGATGCCATTGTAAGTAAGAGATTTGATTGAAAATTAATTTATATTGCAAAATACCAGGTTATAAACATGTAGATGTTACATGTATGTATGTATATGCAAATATTGTATATGTACATATACATTCATATATACAGACACACATACATGTACAAAACATATATAAATATGTGCATTATATATGTATGTACATGTATATATGCATGTGTATGTGTATATATGTATATATGTACAAACATATTTTTTTGCATAATTGTCTTATACAAAATCCTAGGCTATTGTTTCCCTGAGGGCAATCAATCTTATTTATATTTGTATCTCCAGATCGCCTTCCACCCAGTAATTGTTTAATGAATATTTGTTGAGTAAATGTATTTGACCTCGTTTTAGGATTTGTAAATGAGGAATATGTTATATCCTTAGGCAAGTCATACCTTTAGTCAGGAACAGAAGGGAGATGTTTTATTTATGCTATGTATCTGAGAAGAAATCTGACATGGTTATAATTTAGCTCATAAACTGAGTTTTTTTTTTTCTGAGAATGTTCTAAAAGTTTACTTCCAAATTTCTATACCATAATGCATGAGTATAAGATCATATTTGCTTTTAATAAACATTTTAAATATTATTTTTACCTTTATGATGTTAAGAAATTAATAAGTGCAATTTTAGTATTGCTTTTCCTTCCAAAAACTTATATTGGTATTGATAATCTCATAAAATGATAGCGAGAATATTAAGTAACCCTTTTGACAAATGCCCGCATCCATGTATTCAAGAGCTTATGGACTTCTATACTCATTTAGTTACTTGGAATTATAATAGAATTTAAGGGAAATTTAATAAAGCTGTTTTTTCAAATATAGTCCAAATTGTGTCAACTACTTAGTAGTAGCTGCTCACCAGAGCAAGTCTGGCAATAAACACTACTAGCCAAAGCACAGTGACATTTATGGGGAATATTAATTGATATCATACATATGCATTGGAATAATTTTACTCAATTTGGTTATGAAAGCAATTAAGTTGAGTTTTATTCTGATGTATTTATGTATAGCTATACCCACATACAAACATACACATGTGTGTGTATATTTGTACATACACCCCCATATATATGCATATACACACACACACACACATATATATATATATATATATATATATATACACATACACACACACACACACACACACACACACACACACACACATATATATATATATAAAACATTCGTTTTGTGTTAAATTCATTACAAAGATCAACTTTTTTTCTGAAAATTCTTTAAAAAATGAATAGAGAAGTCAACTTGGAATCAAGAGGCCCTGAGTTTCCTCATCTCTCGAAAGAATGATTTTGATTTCCAAGGTGGCTTCCTAGGAACCATTAAGGTAAAAAAAATGTGATCCTAATCTAAGTCCCCAAATTGGAAAGACTTTCCATATCATCTCAGTGAATGACTGGATGTCTGTTAAAGAAATATCCTTTATCCTTATCAAGTTTGGTGATTCCTATGACTGGCTTGAATGAAAAGGATTATCCTTTTAGCCATAGCAATTCTTAAAGTTAATCTACTATGCTATACAATGGTTGCAATTTGTGCTTATTGATAGAGTGTTCAGTGACACAAATTTAAAACCTCTAAATACTAAGTATGTACAATAAAATTTGTATAACATTATTCATTCAGTATCATCCTCTTGATCATAGTCTATTAGAGGATTGCAAATACGTATTTTGAAAGTCTTTTAAAATGTAGATAAATTGAAGAAATCAAGTGAGTTTGATTGTCTTAAACACCAGCATAATCGTTATTTTACATTTAGGAAAAATGCATGATATAGTCAATAATTGAGGAAAAATAAAGACTATCTTTGTATGCAAAGAAGCTTTTATTTCTTATACCTATATGCTTTTCTTGTGATTTTCAATATTGTAAATAATATGGAATAAGGGTAATTAAAGTCAAAGATGCACTAAAGTTATAAATGTTACCCTGAGCCATGACTAGGGTGGGGTAAGAAGTCCTTTGTCCCTGAGGCATAGAAATTTAGAGGGTGCAAAGTATAGTTGCTATAGTAGCTAATTCCAATCCACTCAACTGAATCTGCTTAATTGCTTCTTTTATTATGTTCATATCATGAATAATGATTTTGCGTTGAGTATACCTTATTGCTATTTGCCTCAGGCAACCAAAATTACTAGTTATCTCTCTGCTATTATCCAGTACATTAAAACTATATAAGCCATCTGATACAGATAATTTAAGAATTCCAGTCAAAGAAATGGGAATAACTACTTTTATTCCATTTCCTCCTTAGGAAACAACAACAAAAAAGGGGTTGATGGTTATTTTTTATGATACAGCCTAGAAACAAATAGTGCACATCAATATGCTTATATAAACAATGTACTTTTTTTTTTTTACAAGGAAAGGATTTCCTCTACCCCCAGAAGAAACTAGGACAATAGAGACTTTGGTTGCTTGTAGCATTCTGAGAACCCCATAAGTTCTCTGGCTACTTTTGTTTGGTTTGGCATTAAACCCAAGAGTTCAGATGTTATCTGAACCTTGTCTGAACTAAGTTGTGTAAAGTCTTTTGGCTATGGTTCACACAGATCCTGTTCAACTTTGCTTATGGACTTGGTCTGTACCCCATGAGAATTTCTGAAAATTGTGTGTTTGTCCTAAACCTGAGATTCAAAGGGCATCTCAAGAAGCTTGACAGCTTCATGCAAAGTTGGTGACTTTGAAGAAAGCAAAAATTAGCTTGTGAGGAAAGCATTCCTAAAGTACAAGAGGTATAAATAAGAACTTTGTACATGTAGCCTGGTAGAGAAAAAAAGATCCGGCTTTGAAAAGGTACAGTGGCACTTTGAAGTAACATTTAGAAAGAAAATATCTTGATGCTTAAGCAAAAATGCCTGTTAAAAGTTTCTATTTTTCAATAATTAAATTAGTTATTTATAAACATAATTTTATACTGCATTTACTCAAAGTATTTTGAATTGATGTATCCATAGGCTTATGGCAAAACTATAGTAGCATTCCATAAAGAATTATTGATTTTTGGGGGGTAACTTTGAGTCCTAGTAAGAAAAAGATAATACTGAAATAATTCCCAAGAGATTAAGTGATAAAATGTGACTTTTCCAAATATTAAAGGCTTATCCTTATGAGATTTTACAACAGGGACTTTCTCCCATGCTGCTTGAAACCTTTAGCTTTGAACTCTCGACCATGTGTCCCTATAATTTAATTTGTTGGAAAAACTTTGTGATTTGACTGGTAGTTATGCTTGAGGAAAACTCTATATATGTGTGTGTCTGTATATGTATGTATGCCTGTACACACATGCACACACATGCATATATCTTTATACATACATATATCCCTATATGTATGTATATGTATGTACACGTACACACATATATGTATATACATATACATGTGTGTAAATCCTTCTTTGCTCTTCATTACTAGAATTTTTTCTACTTCCTTGCTTCCCTTCTTCCCTCCCTTTTTTATTCTTTCTTTCCTTCCTCCCTCTCTTCTGTCCTTCTTTCCAATCCATCTGCCTTTCCTTCTTTCTGGACTGGATCTGTGATTTCACTGGCAATGAGAATTCCCTTTGAGGAAATTCCCTCTAATTATGCACATCTGTATAACCTCTTCAACCTACAGTTGGGGATTTTCCTTTGAATAATGGGAGTTTAAGTGACCTATCCAGGATAACATAGCCATTATGTCTCATAGGTGGGAATTTAAAAACACTAGACAATAGCAAAACCATAGCCAGAAATTTTGGAAGCCTGAGGCAAACAACAATAAAGTGTCAAATAATATAAGAAGCAATCAATACCAACTCAGTTGAGTAGAAGAGGGATTAGTTACTATAGTAACTGTACTTTGCACCCTCTAAATTTCAATACCTTGGAGAAAAGCCCTGCTCACTCCATCCTAGGCAGACATTAGGCACTAGACAATATTTATGACTTTGGCATATATTTGGCTTTAGTTATCTTTATTAGCCAATGGAAACTTTTCTTCATACAGGGAAAAATCCATGCCCTTGTTAACTTGTTTCTGCCTTAACACAAAAGAGACTGGCCTTGTCTACCTCTTAGAAAAGATAATTTACATGTCAATCAGAATTGCAGACTGAAACAACCTACTTAAAGTGTCCCAAATGGCTTAGGGGACAGAGTGCTGGGATCCAAAATACTTGCAGAGTAGGGGGGTTGAAAGGAAAGGAAAGGAGAAGAAAGGAAAGGAAAAGAAGGAAGGAAGGAAGGAAGGAAGGAAGGAAGGAAGGAAGGAAGGAAGGAAGGAAGGAAGGAAGGAAGGAAGGAAAGAAGAGTTGTCTATTTTCACTGATGATTAGACTTAGTTCAGCTTTGGGTGGGTGTTCTGCATAGATCCTTTGTCACTTTTATTTTCTCTAAAATAGCGACAACATTAGAAGAGGAAAGCATATCATTCCCCTACCTCCCTGCACATATGTATGTATGTATGTATGTTTATATACACATATATACATATATACATATTATATACATATATGCACACCCATATATGTTTATATATGTACGTCTATTTTACCAGTATCTTTTATTTTTATATTACCATATTTCTACATATATTCATCCTCTCCTACACAGTGAATTATCTCTTCATAGCCATGGTGTTTTTACACACACCCCACTATGAGAATTTTAGTTCATATTCAATTCAATTTAATACAAAGTTTATTGAGTGACTATTATGTGCCAGTGAGAGAGTGAGGATGACAGAATGAGCAATCTATTGAAAGAGAGAGGGATCAAATGGTATCACTTGAATAAGTAGAGGGTCCTTTTTAAGGAGTGAGGGCACTTTATCATGTGAAGTAGGGGTGAAAGAGGAGAAAAAGGCAGGAGATGTCTGAGTGATATGAGATTAAGAAAGGATAGGAGATGAGTTCATGGTGAATGGCCTAATTTTTTTCCTAGGAAATATGAGGCAAGGTTCTCTGCTGAGACAGTGGAGGAAGGGGTAGTCATGAAATGTTTGAGGAGTGATGAGAATGTTTGAAAGAGCTATTGTGCAGAGTGGAATAGTGAGTGGAACAAGGAGGTATAGTAGAATTGCATAGCAGCAGTGAGGCCCCATTTGACTTCATGTGACATAAATTTGTGGTGCTACTCAAAATGGCTTCATATTTTTCTCCTCTTTTATTCAACAGCACATGTGTAAGAGCAAAGGCAATGGATGGTGGGAGTGAACCAATGGGGAAGCTGGTCTGGGCATGACCAGCAATATGATAAGTGGGCTAGGGATTCAGAAGAGGAACACAGTATAGAGTTGAATTCGTTCACCATTTTAGCCAAGAAGGGTGAAAGAAGAGAATGGTTAATGCAAAGGAGATGGGCTAAGAAATAATTGAGGGTTAAATGGATTAGAAGTCATGGTGAAAATGAAAAGTAGGATTATGTAAGAGAAGGCACAGGGAGATGTGAAAAGACAATAGATTATGCCCAAATAAGGCAATTTCAGAATTCTATGTATCTATGGGTGAAGGTGAATGTGAAGGTGGAAGCAATGTGAAAGTTATGACCATCTTTGTGTGTGGCTGAAATGAGATAAAGGAAAAGTTCATGGGAAGAGAGTGGAGTGAGAAACTGAGTGCTTAGATTATTTGAGGGAGAATCAGTATGTATGTTCAAGTCCTCTCATATTAGGGCAAGAGTTGAGAAGGAGACAAAATTTGTAAGCCAGGCATCATACTCATTGAGAAAGGAAGGTGAGTGATATAGCTCTCTCTCTCACTCTCGCTCTCACTCTAGCTCTATCTTTATTTCTATATTCATATCTACATCTATATCTAAATGCACATATACACATATAAACATACATATATACCCATTTATATGTGTGTGTATATGTATGTATATATGTATAGATGTGTATGTGTATACATATATATATTATATATAGTGTGTGTGTCTATAGACAACTGCTATGAGAATTTCAACTATTTGTAGATGTGAAAAGCATGAATTTCAAAGAAAGAAGGAAGAAGAGGGAGAACCTAGGAGTGTCAATAGGGAACAAGGAGTATTCCAACTCAGTCGGTGGGGGAGCAGAGTAGAGGAGAATGAGTGAAGGGTCAGGCAGTTCTGGAAAGGGTGGCCAGTGAGGCTGTGTCATCAGTGGAGGGACAGGTTTCAGCAAGATGTTTTAGATGGAAGGAGAGGAAAAGCAAAAGGAATTGGGTTGTAGTAGGATATCGAGTGGGTTTTGATGATGTTATACACAAAGGAATTTTTATGATGATATACAGGAAGGAGTACAGAGAGAATGTGAAGGGTGTGACCAGGTAAGGGAATGTTCATCTTTAAGTGGAGGATATCACTTCTCTATCTTCAAAGGACAGGTGCTGCAGGACATGGGAGGTCTGAAATTAATACAAGGGTTACTCTTCTTTGAGTTGGAATTTTTCATATCTTAGTTTGGTCTGGCCGCAGAGGGTGGGAGATGTCTTGTGCTGGTTCTGATGAAAGTGGTTGCTTTGAGGCAGATGGCATTCATGGGCATGTGCCTAGCAACATGAGTTCTGATCAAAGAATATGGACATTTGATTAACATTTTTGAAAACAAAATTGTTTTCTAGAATGGTTGGAACAATCTACAGTACCACTCTCAGCTCATCATATTCCTGTCTTCCTAAGGCTCCTTCAGCATAATTCTTCCATCATCTTTGCCAATTTGTTGGGTATGGGGTAAAACCTCACACATCTTTTAGTTTTAATTTATCTTTTTTATTAGGAACTTGGAGCTGTCTTACATATGGTCATTTAGAGTTTCAATTCTTCCTTTCAAAACAATTTTTGTACTTACTTTTTTATAACAAGAATTGGATAGTGGCTCTTAGTGTTCTATATTTCATTAGTCATCTATATATTTTTTGAAATCAGATATAGTTGGTGCAAATATTTCTTTCACAAAAACTTCCCTTCTTGTCCTATTTGCTTGCTTTTCATTTTCATGTAACTGAAAAAAAATTATCTATTTTATCTTTTATGACCACCACTATCCCTTGTTAGTTAGAAATGCCCTGCAGCCTCACCTTTGAATGATATCTGAATCTATTTTTTTATCTTATAAATTTGATATTCAGGTCAAGTTCATTTGGTGCTTATGTTGGTATATAGTGTAAGTTTTTGGTCAAAAGTAATTCTTCCAAACTGTTTTTCCAACTTGTTTTGTCAAATAAATTCTTTTTAATTTATTAAATGTTCTCAGATTTATCAAGGCTTGAGGTAATTAATTTAATTATGTCTGGAAATTATATATTTGTGACATATTTATGGAATACAACTTGTTGGAGGATAACATTGAAAACATTTTACTTTATTGAATGAAATGCATTTTAATTGCCATCTATTTAATGTACAGTGAAGAACAATGGAACCTCACATTCTCTATATCTTTAGACCAATTATCTTCATGCACTCATTAATCACGTATTATAAAACTACTCTGTGCCAAATAATAAGCTAAGAAGAGGGAAAACAAAGTGAAAAACAGAACCATCCCTGGCCTTGATGACTTCATAGTATATTATCTTGTGTGTTTTAAAATAATGACCTACTATGGAATATTACTTTTGTAAGATTGTGAGATATATTAGTATGCTTCTGGTATCAAGAGAAAGGAAAGGAAAGCTCCATCATGTTTAGTGGACCCTCTTTGGTGAACAAATGAGAAGACTTAGATGAGAACCATAAAGGATGAGATCATCTATACACCTGAGTATGTTATTTGCTCAGTTATTTGCAAGAGAGGTACAGGGTTTACACATACATAATGATGGCAAATGCCAATGTCACTTGAATTGTACCCTATAGTACTTGGTTCCATTTTTTTTCAAACTGAATTGTGTGCAATAAATATGATTCAATAATGAATTACTTTAACAGTGAAACAACTAAGATTTCTACATTCTATGATTTCTGATCTGACTACTTTTATACCAGAAAGCAATATTTTGGAGGAGTGCAATAAATCATTCCCCTCCAGGAAATGACATATTTAATATAACTTCAATAAACAAACTATAAATAAAGATAATGAGGGAAAATAGCTAAGGGAAGACAGATATAGGCAAAATTATGAAAGAAATCACTAGCCAAATCCCTGCAGTGTAAAATGTATTTGTCTCTTTTTGTCAATTAGTTAAAGAGGCCCCTAGAAATGCAATCCCCCCTGTGACACACTCTGGGTGGTACTTGGCTTCCTTAGCTGGTTAAGTATTTAACTTAAAGATTTGTGATAGTAGTTTGACATGACCCAAACTGAACCACCATTAACAGATTTCCTGGAGGGATAATTAAAAGGAAATGATTTGTTCTTCTGGTCTTAACCTAGAGTTTGCAGTAGGTCTTAGAAGTGAAATGAACAAAAGCAAAATTGTAAAAATTCTTTGCTAAAATAATGTAAGGATTTTTCATTGGACATATTAAGAGTGTGTATATATACATATATAGTTATGCATACATATATTCATTAACCATGCAAAAGGTGTCAATATATTATAGTGGGAAAAAAAAACAGTGAGAATGGAGTCAATAAAACTGAGTTTGAATGTGCCTTTTTATCATTTCCTTTCCTGTGTGACCTAAAATAAGTCACTTAACTTCTCTTCACCATAGTACCCTCATTGTACAAATGAGGGGGTTTAATTAAATGATATCTCAGGGTTTCTTTCTAATTTTAAAATCATATGATGATTTCTAAGTGCTATGGGTGAACTTGCCCAAATCTCATCAGGAAACTGGGCAGGGCACAGAATGTAATTGCAAACTCTATAACCTTTCCATGGCTTCATTTGCCCCCTAAACTGAAAAGGAGGATAATGATAATCTGTGAATATACCTCCGATATAACTCTGATAAACTGTCCTTTGACGTTTGCTTTATTTATGTAGTTTTCTGCAGTTGACTCAAATAATTTGATGCAGACAATAAAGAACAGTGGAAATCAGTACCTACCTTCTCATTTCATGTTATACAATGATACTAGTTATTGAAGAAGGAGGCTTTCAAATAAGCTTAATTTGCAATATTTCTTACTGAATTATGTTGCGCTGAAGAGCAAAATTCATTCAGAATTTACTATTTCAGGTACTTGCTGAATATTTAGTATGAGTCAGGTGGTTTCATATCTTAAGGGACATTTAATTAAATTCAAACCAACCTAACCAGCATTTATCAGGTACCAACTATGTGCAAAGAAAGTGGATTTGTTGTATTCAACAGATAAAAGATGGACTTGATATCAAGAAAACCTCTGCCACAGCGTATATGAGTGTTGACAGTCAAGTATAAGAACTTAATTTCTGAAGGAACTGCTAATCATATCACTGGAGGGAGTTTCCCAAAGAAGAATTTTTGACATTGATGACATAGGAGAGGTGGAACAACAAATAAATAAATGATGAGATACATGAAATAAATAAAATATATACTAAAACTCAATATAATAAAACTACACCTAAGCTGCATCCTGAAAAGAAATACATAGAGGGATAAATAGCCCCACCCACCTTGAGGAACTTATAGTCTATAGACTCCTGCCTTCATACAGGCATTTAACTTTTCTCCCAGTGTTTTGTTGATTTGAACCTCATGAAGTTAATATTAACAGGCAATCAATCAGCGAACATTTATTAGGTGGTTGCAATATTCCAGATATGGAATATAAAAAGATGAAAACAGCATTGTACCTTCCTTAATGTGCCTTATAATCTATAAGAAAAAATGCATGCATAAAAATAAATAAAATCATATAAAGTACATGTCGAGTACTTTGAGGAGTGAACAAGCAGAATACATCTTATATGATTTGGCATTCAAGTTAGACATTTTCAGATATCTTAGTGAAGAGGAAGTGTATTTCAGTCAAGGGAAACAGTTTTTGCAAAATTAAAGACACATGAGACTGGATATTGTGTTGTAAGGACAGCAAGTAGGACTGTTTTGCTGTTATGTAAATACATAGAGATGATTAATATGTAATAAGTCTAAATGTCTAGGCTGAAGCCAGCATGTGAATGGCTTTGAATGCAAAATAGGGCTTTTCTTTTTTTTGTAAATAAGATCTTTTATTTTTAGTTTACAACACTCAGGTCTGCATGATCCTGAGGTCCAGATTTTCTCCTCCCCCTCCCCGCCTTCCCCTCCCTCCCCAAGATGGCATGGAATCTGATATATCTTCTACATATAACTTCACATTGAATTTATTTACACAGTAGTCAAGTTGTAAAGAAGAATTATGGCCAATGGAAAGAATCATGAGAAAGAAGAAATGAAACCAAAAAATCAAAAACAAAAACCAAAACCAAAACCAAAACCAAAACCAAAAGAGAGAGAGAAAAAAAAAACAAAAGAAAAAAAGGAGAACAAACAGTTTGCCTCAATCTGCATTCAGTCTCCATAGTTCTTTCTCTGGATGTAGATATCTCTCTCCCTCATGAGTCCTTTGGAGTTGTCTTTGAAACTTGTATTGCTGAGAAGATCTAAGTCTATCAAGATTAGTCATCACAGAATCCATATATCTGTAGTTGTGTATAATGTTCTCCTAGTTCTGCTCTGCTCACTCAGCGTTATATCATGTAGGTTTCTCCAGGTTATTATGAAGTCCATAACTTCCCCATTTCTTATAGGTCAAAGGGTATGAACATTTTTATAGCCCTTTTGGCATAGTTCCAAATTGCTCTCCAGAATGGCTGGATGAGTTCATAGTTCTACCAGCAGTGTAACAGTGTTCCAATTTTCCCACATCCTCTCCAGCATTTATCATTTTCCTGTTTTGTCATTTTAGCCAATCTGACAGGAGAGATATGGTACCTAAGAGTTGTTTTGATTTGTATTTCTCTAATCAGTATTTATTTAGTGGGTTTTTCATATGCCTATAGATATCGTTAATTTTAATTTCTTTGTTTTCGTCTTCTTTGTCACCAAAGAAAGATTCCAAAGTCTGAGACTGAATCTGAGTGTGTTTTTGCTGCCTGGCCATGTCCCCAGCCAACTTACTTGACCCTTGAGTTTTTCATCAGGGTATGACTGCTTGTAGAGTAAAGAGTACTTTGTTCCAATCTTGAAGGGATGTGATGTTGTTTTCAGAGTTATTTCTATACAGCTGGCTCTGCCACACCAGTACTCCCCCTTCCCAAGAACCACCAACCCGGACCTGACACAAATCTTAAGCAGGCTCGGCACTCCTGCTCTGATCTGCCACTTAATTCCTCCCACCAGGTGGGCCTGGGGCCAGAAGCAACTGCAGCTGTAGTTCTGTAGCTGCATCACTTCTGCTGTCCCCAGGGTGGTGGATGAACTGCGAATTCCTTCACTCTGTCCCTGCGGCTTTTCCCACTAACCTTCTCTGTTGTCTTTGGTGTTTGTGGGTTGAGAAGTCTGGTAACTGCCACAGCTCACTGATTCAGGGAGCTAGGGCCTGTTCTGCTTGGCTTCTGGTCTGGTTGGTTCTGGGGCTGCCCACACTGGGCTCCACTCCTCTCTGCTCTCAGCTCCATGTGCGATAGACCTCACCCAGACACCATCCAGGCTGTCCTGGGCTGGAACCTGCTTCCCTTTGCTATTTTGTGGGTTCTGCAGTTCTAGAATTTGTTCAGAGCCATTTTTTATCAGTTTTTGGAGGGACCTGGTGGGGAGTTCATGTAAGTTCCTGTTTTCCATCCACCATCTTTGCTCCGCCCTCCAATGGATTCTTTCAATGATAATTTTACCCTCTGGTTCTAGGACCTCCAGGCAATTTTCCTTAAGGATTTCATGGAAGATACTGTCCAGACTTTTTTTTTATCATAACTTTCAGGTAGAACAATAATTCTTAGATTGTCTCTCCTGGATCTATTTTCCAGGTCAGTTGTTTTCCAATCAGATACTTCAGGTTTTCTTCTTATTTTTCATTCTTTAGATTTTGTTTGACTGATTCTTGATGTCTCATAGAGTCATTAGCTTCTACTTCCCCAATTCTAATTTTTAATGTTTTGTTTTCTTCCTTTATCTTTTCTATCTCCTTTTCAATTTGGTTGATTGTACTTTTCAATGAGACATTTTCTCCATTTATATTCTGATTTTCCTTAACCAGTTCCCTGATTTTACCTTTTAAAGATTTATTTTTCTCATTGAATTTTTTCTTCCATTTTTTCTTTTACCTCCCTAATTTGTTTTTTAAAGTCCTCCTTGAGTTCTTCCAGGAATGCTTTTTGGTCTGGAGACCAGTTCACTTTCCCTTTTGAGGTTTTAGATGTGGGTGTAATGTCCATGCTGTCCTCTTCTGAATTGGTATTTTGGTCTTCCCTGTCTCCACAATATGAATCAATCATTTTTGGCTTCTTAGCATGTTTTTTCCATGGTGTTTTTTTTTCCCCTCCTGGCTTCTACAGTGGATCTCGTTTCTGAGGCTCAGGGGGCTCTGTCCAAAGTATCTTGTGTTGGAATCTGTGGGTCTGCTCACTGGCTTTGTTCTATGACCTCTGGTTTCATGAAGTGTGGGAGACAGGTGATCTGGCTGCTGGGTAGGTTCTCCTCTTCCCCAGGACTGTTCTACAGAAAGGGTGGTCTCAGCTCTTGTCTGTGCTGGTGTCTGCCACTTCCCCTGACTGTGCAAAGCCCAGTCTGGTTTCCTGTATTGACATTTGTAAGCTCTATCCCCTGGGGCTCAGTTACTCTGCTTGTTCTGCTGAGGTGAGGGCTGCTGACACACCTCTCTTCCTGCACTAGTCTCCTTCCACAACCACAGGAAGGTCCCTCTCCCCCCACTTCTCTTGCTACTGAAGCCCCCCTTCTGGCTCCTCTATTTCTCCTGAGGTTTATTCTCTCAGTTTATTCAAGGGAGGGATAAAAGCCATTTTACCTACACCTCATGGCTCCGAGAAGTTCAAGAAGGTGAGTTTCAAACTCACTCAACTGTGGGTTGGAGGATTCCAGGCTAGCTACTCCTGCCACTGCAGACTCTGACAGACTCCAGTCCTGAGCTGAGAGGCTTGGGGCTCAATCGCAGCCATAGCCAGTACTTCCGCCCTAGGCCTGTTTCATTTCCATAGTTTCGCTCACTCAGCGACCTCCCAGACCAGCATGGCTGGATTCCTCTGCTGTTCCCAGTTAGTTTGGTCTGGTGCCAGGTCCCCCGTGCCCAGTGCTCCTACCCCTCTCTACTAGTCTACTAGTAGCTTCTAACTCTCTCAAATCTGCTCAGATTCACTTTTTTAGATGTATCTGAGAGAATTTGAGAGAGAGCTCAGGTAGTTCCTTCCTTTCACAGTGCCATCTTGGTTCTGCCCCAAAATAGGGCTTTTCTTTTGGTGTTGGAGGTGTGGGGTTTTATTTTAAATCCTAAAAACAAGGTAAAGTCAATAGGGAATCTTGAGCAGGCAAATGCAATAGTCAGCTCTTCCTTTTGAAATATCACCAAGCACAGATCATGGAATGGGCCAATTAGGTGGTGCCATGGATGGAGTCAGGTAGACTCATCTTCCTGAGATCAAATGTGGCCTTACACAGTTACTAGCTGTGTGACCTTGGGCAAGTCACTCGAACATATTCCCTTCAGTTTCTTCATCTATAAAGTGACTTGGAGAAGGAAATGGCAATTCACTCTATTATCTCTGCCAGGAAATCTCCAGATGGTGTCATAAAGAGTTAGATTTGACTATGGAAAACAACAACAGAAATTGACCATGGAATATCTCCATGACAAAGAGCTGAAAGTAGAAGCAGAAAGCCAAATTTAGAATCTATTATAAATGCCCTTGAAATAATGTGGTGGCCTTGTAGATGGAGAGACAAAGAAAGATGCAAGAAGTAGAATCAACTATTTAAAAAGTTAAAACACAATATCTCTCTGGCAATAAATAAACAGGTGCCAGGGATGGTTTTGTGAAGAAGTTTGGGTGAAACAAAAAACTTTTGTATATGTGGACACACACACACACACACACACACACACCTTTGTGTATATGAATGTGTATACATGTATATACAAACATATACGTAGAGAAATAAGTGCATGAATTAATGAATATAATTATAGTGTTTATTACGTGGAAAGAACTATGTTAAGTACTGATATAAAAATAAAAGTAAAACAACAGCTGTTCTCAATGATTTTGCATTCTAATACAGGTATACCATACATGCAGGAAATTTAAGCTTTGAGTCATGTGGAAAAATCAGAGTGCTCTTAATGGAAAGCAGCAAGGTAGAATGGTAATAATTTCCCCTCGTCTTCTGCCTCCTCCTCCTCCTCCTCCTCCTCCTCCTCTTCCTCCTCCTTTTCCTGTTCCTCCCCCTGGTTACATGGCTAATGAGTGTCTGAAGCCAGATTGGAACTCACATCCCCCTGACTTCAGACCTGTGTTCTATCTACTGCTCCTTCTGGCTGCCTCAATAATGTCTCTTCTTTACAATCATTTTCATGTATAATGTCATATTGATACATTTGACAATGCCAAGGATTTTGATGGCAAGAAACTGCTAGACATTTTTGGTAGATGAGTTACCTCTTCTAGGAATTGTCTTTAATAATTACATTATCATTTTCTGTATGTATAAATACATATTAGTTGAACACACATCCCTATATGCATGGGTATTTTTTGCAAGCATATATATGTACACACTCACAGACACATGGGCACAAATACATATGTAATATATGCATAAATATACATATATGTACATTATGTATGAATATGTGTGAGTTGGTAAAACAAACTTCACTACTTGAGTGATCTGTGAACTTTTTTCTCCCTTCAACAACCCTTATAAACTCAGTTACATGTAGCCATTATGATTTGAATGATCAAAAAGTCATCGTTCCATTACCAAGATGGTGATGATGATCTTGTATGAAATCAGGCCAAATTTTTCTTGAACAATAAACTTTCAGTTCATCATTATAATCATACTTAACAGTTCTCTGGCTTGTTTTCTAGAGTTTGAGCTACGTTGCCATGTTTAAAGAACTTAGTGTTGTCTCCACACTGTGGTAAAGCATTGGGATGACACTTTGGAAGAAGATAGATACGTGCATAAGATTAAAATGTAAAGAAGATGAACTCATAGATGAGCATCTAATGTTCAATGTCAAAATGCAGTTTTTCCCCTGTTACCATTTATTTTTCTTTCTGAATAATAGCTTCAAGTAAGGAGCGGATGAGGGGAGGAAAGATGGTAGCCCAGCTGAATCAGAATCATATCTGCTCATCATGATAACAGAGCTTCCAATTTTAACATCATACACCATTTTGGACCAGTAATCACAATGTGACTGGTTTTCACTTTGTGAAATAAAATACACATGTCATCTGGCCCATCATGCAGAAAACTCTTAGTAGCTATCCCCAACAATAGCATTAGCTATAAGTTCGTGTGGTATTTCAATGTATAAGATTAGCAACAAAGCCACTTGATACAGAAAAAGGACCACTATATATTGCATAAAAGTTCATGCAGTACTTGTATTCAGAACATATGATATCATCTTCTTTCAGTTCATGAATACTGACTTCATTCTATACTCCAGAGAGAAACTGTAGAAGCTATATCATTGTTCAGGAAGCAGGAACTGGCTTTTGATAAAAGGCTTCCTTTTCTTCCCCACAATACATCTGGGGCTTTCACAGTTGATTACTGTAATATTTATATAATATAGCACTGACATACAATTGAGAACTATAACACATTTAATTCTTTAAAAAAGTTGGCTAGCAATGAAAATTTTAATGAACTGGAACATAGCTTATTTTGGTTCATCTAAAATTTAAAAAAAAAAAGAGTGCCCGGTTGGTCATGATTCTCTGGTGAGTTTTTACAAAAAGTGAATTTAAGTTTTTTTTTTTAATGATTCTAAAAAACCTTCATTGTTACACAATAAGCTGACAGGAAATGTTCCCTGCAAAAGAGCTGTTAGCTGAGACATCATATTGATGGTCTTGCTGTTATGAATGTGAATTGAATTTCAGTCATAACTTTTTGAGGAATTAGTAATTTTCTTTGTGTGAGATTTGGTAGATTTAAATGGGAGAGTCACATTTAAAGAGTCTATTTTTTGTTCTCAGTACATTAATTTATTTGATAGGTGACCTTTTCTTCTGCAAAATTATGAAGGTTGGTTTGCAGATAAGACATCAGAAAATCATTAAATTCAGAATTTGGTATTGTCCAATTGTTTCAGTCATGTCTGACTCTTCATGATCCCATTTGGAGTTTTCTTGACAAAGATACCAAGATTATTTGACATTGCCTTCTCCAGATCATTTTAGAGGTGAGATCTGAGGCAAATGGTTAAGTGAGCTGCCCAGGTTTCACACAGCTAGGGAGTGTCTGAGACCAGATTTGAACTCAGGAAGATGAGTCTTTCTGGCTTCGCACCCAACACTCTATCTACTGCACCACCTAGCTTCCCTTCCACCATAATTGCTCACTCCAAAATTACTAATGATCTCTTAGTTGTGAAAATGAATGGCCTTTTCCCAATCCTGATTCTCCTTGACCTTTCTTTGACAGTGTTTGATGACTCCTCCTTGATGCTCTTCTCTGTAGGTTTTCAGGATACCACTCTTTCTTGGTTTTCTTCCTACCTACCAGACCATTCTTTTTCTGTCTCTTTTGCTGGATCTTCCTCCAGATCACATACTCTAAGTGTAGGTGTCTATACCCTTTGATCCACCTATAGCACTACTAGGTATCCCAAATCATAAAAAGGAAAAAAAAAGAAGACCCACATGTACAAAAATATTTATAGCAGCTGTTTTTGTGGTGACAAAAATGGAAATTGAGGGAATTCCCATCAATTGGGGAATGGCTGAACAAGTTGTAGTATATTAATGCAATGGGATTCTATGAGAAATGATGAGCAGACAAATTTCAGAAAAATCTGGAAAGACTTACATGAACTGTGTCTGAGTGAAGTAAGCAGAACCAAGAGAACATGGTACACAGCGACAGCATCATTGTGAAATGACCAACTTTGATAGACTTAACTCCTTTCAGCCATACAATGATCTAAGACAGTTCCAAAAGACTCATCCTGTAAAATGCTATCCACATCCAGAGAGAGAGCTATGGAATCTGAATGCAGTTCGAAGAATACTGTTTTTCTGTCTCTCTCTCTCTCTCTTTCCCTCTCTCTCTCTCTCTCTCTCTCTCTCTCTCTCTCTCTCTCTCTCTCTTTTTCTTTCTCATGGTTTTTCCCTTTTGTTCTGATTCTTCTTTCACAATATGATTTATATGGAAAAAAATTTAATATAATTGCACAGGTATAGTCATATCAGATTGTATGTTGTCTTGGGGAAGGGGGAGGGAAGGGAGAGGGAAAATTTGGAGCTTCCTGTTTTATAAAAGTTGAAAACTAAAAATATATGAATTAATTTTTAAAAAGAAAAAAAATGTATGTGTCCCTTGGTATTCTGTCCCAGATCCTCTTCTCTTTCTCCTACTATACTACTTTACTTGGTGGTTTTATCAGATCCTATGAATTCAATAATCTTTATGTCAATGATTTTCAAATCTACCTTTCCTGTCCTAATCTCTCTGCTGACTTAAAATCTCATGCCTCCAACTGTCTTTAAGATATCTCAAACTGAATGTTCAGTAGACTTATTAAACTTCATATTTCCAGAAAATAATTTATTATCTTTTCCCCTAAACCTTCCCACCTTTCTGGTTTCCCTTGGGATGTAGAGGGTAAAACCATTCTCCCAGTCTACAACCTATGACTCATCCTCAATTCCTCAGTATCTCTCACAACCCATACACAATCTGTTGCCAGGGTCTGCTGATTTTAGCTTTGCAACATCTGAATGTATCCCCTTCTTGCATCTGACTACCACCCTTCTAGGGCAGGTCCTCATCACCTCACATTCTGATTGCTGTAATAACCTGCTATTGGTTCTACCTGCTTCAAGTCCCTCTCTACTCTAATCCATTCTCAATTCACTCACTAAAATGATTTTCCTGGGGTGAGGGGGAAGGGTAGAGATGAGGAGAAAATTTGTAACTCAAAATCTTGTGGAAATGAATGTTGAAAACTAAAAATAAATTTTAAAATTGATTTTCCTAATCTTGTCAAACATACACCCTACTCAATAAATTCCATTGTCTTTCTATTGCCTTCAAGAGCAAATATAAAATGATCTCTCTGACACTGAAAGACCTTCATAATCTAGCCCTCTCCTACCTTTCAAGTCTTTGTACACTCTACTCCCCAACTTCTGTCTAGTACTCTTGTATCCAGTTACAATGGCCTACTGACTGTTCTGTGAACTCAGCTCTGTTCATTCACTCTGGCTGTCCCTCATGCCTGGAATGTTTTCTGTACCCCACTCCAGCTACTGAGCCCTTTGGCTTCCTTTAAGTCCCAAACAAAATCCCACCACTTACATTAAGGCTTTGCCAACCCCTATTAAGTCCATTGCCTTCCCTCTTTATTGCCTACTTATTGAGTCTTAATATTGTATAAAGCTTGTTTTGTATATTTTTTTTTACATGTTGTCTCCTCCATGAGGGTAGAGACTGTCTTTTGCCTCTTTTGTGTCCCCAGAACTTAGTATAGTGCCTAATACATCCTTAATATTTATTAAATACACACATACATACATACGCACATATATAGTTTTATGCAGAATAAGTAATTTAAGAACAATTATGGTAATTGTTTTATTTATGCAAATGAGATGCAAAAGTATCTTACTGAAAGGCATTAAATATCTTTCAGAAACAATCTTCCTTATAACAGAATCCTAGATTTATGACTGTTGACATTGATCAAAAAATGTTAATTTTCTTATCTGCTATTGAGGTGGGGAAAGTAGTTTAGGAAGGAAGTAGAGAAATACTTCAGGAGATCAGGAAAGGCTTTGTGTAGGTGTCTTTTGACTACAGTAAAGGAAATAAGGGATGTTCTAAAATACAGGTGAAGAGGTTCATGCCAGCATGCAATATATACTCTCCAGTTTCTCCTTCCCTTGTTCATTCCTCTTGCCGTCAAAAAGAGTTAGTGATTTCTCCTAAACTGTAGCCTTCCCTACATCCTGTTATCACTTTGATCTATAACCCTCTCTCTCCTTCCCTTCACCTTTTTAACTTATCAAAAAGGTTTTAGTCTTTATTCACCAGTCTTCAGCCATCTGCTCTCCTTACTTTGCTAAAATTAGCCTCTCAAGGCCCCCAGTGGACCCAAGAGATGAGCAGGATTTGAATATAACAAAGCAGATGGAGAGAGCCTTGAATCAAGAAAGGCAGTGATGAAGCATTTAAGCAGTGGCTTTTCTTCATAGTTCAAATAAGATTTTGTGTTAATTCTGAAAATCTCTACATTTAAGTAGCTAGATGTCATGGCTGATAGAATGTTTGGCTGGTATCTGGAAGATGTGGTTTTAATCCTGCCTCGTACAGTTAGCTGTGTGACTTTGGACAAGTATTTTAACCTCTTTCAGGTTTGTTATTTTCCTTTCTAAAATGGGAATAATGATAGCAACTACATCTCAGAATTATTGTTATGATCAAATAAGATAGGGGGTAAAAACTGCTTTGCAAACCTTAAAGTGCTATATAAATCCCATTATCATTGTTTTATTTCTGCAAATAGAGGGAACATACTAATATTGAAAGACTATAATATTTTTAAGAAATTATCTTCTTTATAAGAACAGAACCCCAGGTTTACTACTGTTAACATTGTTTGAAAATTTTAACTATCTTGACCACCATTGAGGAAAAAAATAATAATCACTGTCAATTACCCAATTATACAGAACCCTATGTACTGTGTTTTAAGTATTAGATATCCTGTCTGGAGGCAGCTGGTTGGTGCAGTGGATAGAGCATTGGTCTTAGAATCATGAAGACTCATCTTACTGATGATACTTACTTGCTGTGCAACCATGGGTAAGTCATTTAACCCTGTTTGCCTCAATTCCTCATCTGTTAAAAAGAGCAAATGAGCTGGATAAGGCAATGGCGAAAGAAAACACCCAAATAATGTAATAGAGAGTTGGATACAACTGCAACAATGGAACAATAACCAAAAGTTATGGTGAATGATATGTGTAGATAGATAGATATAGCATCTGCATGCACACATATACATACATACATGTGCACATATATGCATGTTTTATATACTTGTATGTATGTATGTATGTATGTGCATATATGTGTGTGCAATTTCCAAAAGAATTGTGAGCTTTTTCAGGGAAAGGACTTTCTTTTTTTTCTTTATATCTTGGCCACCTTGCATAGTTACTGGCAGTTTAATAAGTGTTTTAATAGGTGATGGATGAATAATATATGAAGCGAAGTCAAGGAAAATGAAGTAAATGATAGAATCAGCAATATATTTGGAGGATTTACTCTTGGAAGAGAAGAAAGCTTTATTTTGATAGATAAGCGAAGAAGGTTAGGTTGAGTAAAGATGCAAAGCAAATTTGATGTGGGAAATAACAAAGAAGAGTAAGTCCTTTTATGTAAATCTCATCTCTCTTCAATAATATAGGGAGTACAGTGATTTGTTGAGCCTGAGGAGCTTGTTGAGGCTTCAAGAATAGGAAAAAATAAATTTGCACATTTAATAGGGATGTAACAAAGAATCTAATAAAGTTGAATACAATTATTGCCAGGCAGTATTATAGATTGATATTGACCAGCCTGGATGAATTGGAGTGACATTGTAGTAGTGACAGGAAGAGTGATGGACTGAATGAAGAAACTTAGTTGGGTCTCATAGGTCCTCTATAAAGTAGAAGGTAATATCAGAACTCAAGTTAAAAATATGTAGCAGAAGAGAGAAAGAGAGAGAGAAAGAGAGAGAGAGAGAGAGAGAGAGAGAGAGAGAGAGAGAGAGAGAGAGAGAGAGAGAGAGAGAGAGAGATATTCCAGAATATGGAAAATGAGTAGAAAGCATCCTAGCTAAACCCTTTGAAAAGGAGCCCCTTAACTGGTAAAGGAAAACCCTTTCTCCTGGCCTTGTCCCCTCCCCTCCGCCTTCTCTATCCTACCACTATTGACTGAAGAAGGAATCTGTGAACTTCAGAAGTCCAATGGGCTATCAATTTTTCCATCAGCGTCCTAGCAGCATCCCTGTAACACTTATTGGCCATATCTAAGTCAGAAGCAAATGACGGATAAGATAAGGATCTACCATGCTAAAAATAGATGAAAAAACAATCTAGCACATGCCTACAGACAACTTTCTGAGCACCCATATAGAAGGGGGAAAGTAACTTCCAGGAACAAGGATCTGTGATATCAATGTGCCAAATGGGATCAATAAAGTTGCTCCTATATTTCACTGGATTCTGGGTAAACTTTTATACAAATGTAACACAGACATTTGGGATTATTTGGGATAGTTTTTACAGTACCAACTTAGTAAATATACCTTTCTGAAAGCCACTTAGTTATGGCTGACCAGATACTTTCACCTGTTAGCTATCCTGAGAAGTAAACCATTAATGTCTTGTAAGTTATCATGAGATATTTTTGTAGTATTTGGAAAAAATAATCCTGAACTTCTTAGGATTACCCGTGGAGGTCAGATTGTATGTGGTACCTTTGGAGTGGTTAGCTAACAATGCAGTGGAATTGGAAGTTGAGATAAGGATTCACAGAGTCTGCATTTGCTAAAAGTTCAATAAAAGAAAAATTCTTCCTCAAGGTTATTGCTTTGTTATAGGCCAATCTGAGAGGTCATAGGTTCTCCACCACATCAATTTTGAGAGTACAGACTGATCTTTATTTTTTATATCCCATTATTTAGCACAGAATCTGTTACATAGCAAGCACTTAGTGAATGTGTGTTCACTGATTGGCACTATTTAAGAAGAAGCCGGGTGACCACTGATCACTTTTCATATAAATTGTAAAAGTAATTCCTGTTCGGGATCAAGTTTCATTAAGTAATCTCTGAGCAAACCAGCTAGGTGGTACAGCTAATAGAATTCTGGGCCTGAAAACAGGAAAACCTGCCTTCAAATCAAGCCTCCTATGCTTATTAGTTGGCCATGGATAAATCACTTAATCCTTCATAGTTCAGCGAAATGAAGTAAACACAAATCCACCTAATTTTCAGGGTATTTCTGAGGATCAAATGAGATACTTGTACAGCACCAAGCACAGTGCTTGATATGTTGTAAGTGCTATATCAATACTAATTAAGATAAGTGTTGTAAGTGCTACATAAATGCTAGTTAAGATAAAGATGATGGCGATGATTGTGATAATGATGGTGAGGATGTCTCATAATTTTAAGATCCTATATTTTTATGATGTTAACAGATATTGGTAGGAAAGAAACAATGTTTACACAAGATGGATGAGTTGATGTAGATGAATTATAATTAAAATTGTGACAATATACTAATCCAGAGATCCAATTAAGTCTTGAGTTATATCATTTTATCATGATATTTATTGAGATGTTATTTCCAGAAATGAAATAGTTCTCAAAGTGGGGACCAACTTTATTCCTATGTGGGCATGAATTATCAAATGAAAACTCTATAATGATAAGTTTTCCTCAGTTTATGTCCAGATAATTTTTACAGGGGAATTACGATATTTGTAGTCCCACATTGAGGGTATATGATATAGAAAGGCGTCATGAAAGTAAGTTGTTTTTAGGCTTCTAAGTATTTTCATAATCTTACAAACAGGATTGTACTGAAAACTTGTTCTTGGTTGCCAAACAAATTTATTTTCTTTTTAGAATTTAATTTTGATAAAGTAAATGAACTATTATAGCTTTGCTAAGTGGTGAGAGATTCTTTGGAAAGTTTTTAGTAGGATTTTAGGTCCAAATTCTTCCCTCATTCCTGTCTTCTACCTCTTTCTCTCCCCTCTCTCTGGAATCCTTCTGTTAGCAAGTCAGAGTATGCTCATATTGCGTTACATTACATTACTCATACTATCCTGGAGCAATCTCTTATAGGGTCCAGAGAATAATTTAAGTTTCTGCTTTCTTTGGAGTTTTATTTTTGGTAAAATTAAACAATAATACAATGGGGGGCGGAGCCAAGATGGCGGCTGGTAAGCAGGGAATAGTGTGAGCTCCATACCGAGACCCTCCAAAAACTTATAAAAAATGGCTCTGAACCAATTCTAGAACGGCAGAACTCACAAAACAGCAGAGGGAAGCAGGGCTCCAGCCCAGGACAGCCTGAATGGTCTCTGGGTGAGGTCTATCCCACACGGAGCTCAGAGCTGGGAGCTGGGAGCTGGGAGCTGGGAACGGAGTGGAGCAGAGCCCAGCCTGAGCAGCGTGGACCATCCAGACCAGAAGCCGGGCGGAGGGGGCCCTAGCGCCCTGAATATGTGAGCTGCGGCAGTTACAAGACCCCTCGACCCACAAACACCAAAGACTGCGGAGAAGGTTAGTGGGAAAAGCTGCCGGAGTGGAAGGAGTTCGAGGTTCGGCTTCCAGCCCCGGGGGCAGTGGAGGCGGGGCATCTACAGCTGTTTTTACTTCCGGCTCCAGGCCCACCTGGTGGGAGGAATTAAGTGGCGGATCACAGCAGGGGTGCACAGCCTGCCGAAGATCAAAGCCCAGTTCGGGTTGGGGGTTCTTGGGGAAGGAGCAATGCTGGTGTGGCAGAGCTGGCACCTCCCCCCCCAAACGTGGAACATTGAACTCTGTAATCTACAAGCAGTCATACCCCACTGAAAAACTCAAGGGTCAAGTTAGTTGGCTGGGAATATGGCCAGGCAGCAAAAACGCGTCCAGATTCAGTCTCAGACTTTGCATTCTTTCTTTGCTGACAAAGAAGACCAAAACATACAGACAGAAGAAATTAATAAAGTCAAAGAGCCTACAACAGAAACCTCCAAGAAAAACATGAACTGGTCCCAGGCCATGGAAGAGCTCAAAAAGGATTTGGAAAAGCAAGTTAGAGAAGTAGAGGAAAAATTGGGAAGAGAAATAAGAAGGATGCGAGAAAACCATGAAAAACAAGTCAATGACTTGCTAAAGGAGACCCAAAAAAATACTGAAAAATACACTGAAGAAAACAACACCTTAAAAAACAGACTAACTCAAATGGCAAAAGAGCTCCAAAAAGCCAATGAGGAGAAGAATGCCTTGAAAGGCAGAATTAGCCAAATGGAAAAGGAGGTCCAAAAGACCACTGAAGAAAATACTACTTTAAAAATGAGATTGGAGCAAGTGGAAGCTAGTGACTTTATGAGAAATCAGGATATTATAAAACAGAACCAAAGGAATGAAAAAATGGAAGACAATGTGAAATATCTCATTGGAAAAACCACTGACCTGGAAAAAAGATCCAGGAGAGATAATTTAAAAATTATTGGACTACCTGAAAGCCATGATCAAAAAAAGAGCCTAGATACCATCTTTCAAGAAATTATCAAGGAGAACTGCCCTGATATTCTAGAGCCACAGGGCAAAATAGAAATTGAAAGAATCCATCGATCACCTCCTCAAATAGATCCCAAAAAGAAATCTCCTAGGAATATTGTCGCCAAATTCCAGAGCTCCCAGAGCAAGGAGAAAATACTGCAAGCAGCCAGAAAGAAACAATTTAAGTATTGTGGAAACCCAATCAGAATAACCCAAGATCTGGCAGCTTCTACATTAAGAGATCGAAGGGCTTGGAATGCGATATTCCGGAGGTCAATGGAGCTAGTATTAAAACCTAGAATCACCTACCCAGCAAAACTGAGTATCATGTTCCAAGGCAAAATATGGATTTTCAATAAAATAGAGGACTTTCAAGCTTTCTCAGTGAAAAGACCAGAACTGAATAGAAAATTTGACTTTCAAACACAAGAATCAAGAGAAGCATGAAAAGGTAATCAAGAAACGGAAATTGCAAGGGACTTACTAAAATTGAACTGTTTTGTTTACATTCCTACATGGAAAGATGATGTGTATGATTCATGAGACCTCAGTATTAGGGTAGTTGAAGGGAATATGCATATATATATATATATATGTTTATGTATATATATATATAAGTGAATGTGTATGTATGTATCTATGTGTATATGTATGCATGTGTATGTATGTATATATATGTGTGTTTATATATATATATACATATATATATATATATATATGTAAAAGAGAGAGAGCAGACATAGGGTGAGTTGAAGATGAAGGGAAGATATCTAAAAGAAATAAAATGAAATTAAGGGATGAGAGAGCAACATACTGAGAGAGGGAGATAGGGAGAGATAGAATGGGGTGGATTATCTCACATAAAGGTGGCAAGAGGAAGCAGTTCTGTGGGAGGAGGGGAGAGGGCAGGTGAGGGGGGAATGAGTGAACCTTGCTCTCATCAGATTTGCCCTGAGGAGGGAATACCATACATACTCAGTTGGGTATCTTACCCCACAGGAAAGAAGAGGGAGGAAGATAAAAACAAATAAAAGGGGGGGATGATGGAGGGGAGGGCAGATGGGGGTGGAGGTAATCAAAACAAACACTTTGGAAAGGGGACAGGGTCAAGGGAGAAAATTCAATAAAGCGGGATTGGTTGGGAAGGAGCAAAATGTAGTTAGCCTTTCACAACATGAATATTGTGGAAGGATTATACATAATGATACATGCGTGGCCTAGGCTGAATGCTCGACTTCTTAGGGAGGGTGGGTGGGAAGGGAAGAGGGGAGAGAATTTGGAACTCAAAGTTTTAAAAACAGCTGTTCAAAAACAAAAAAAAAACAGCTTTTGCATTCAACTAAAAAATAAGATACACAGGCAATGGGGAGTAGAAATTTATCTTGCCCTACAAGAAGGGAAGGGAAAAGGGGATGAGAGGGGAGGGGGGTGATAGAGGGGAGGGCTGACTGGGGAACAGGGCAACCAGAATATATGCCATCTTGGAGTGGGGGGGAGGGTAGAAATGGGGAGAAAATTTGTAATTCAAACTGTTGTGAAAATCAATGCTGAAAACCAAATATGTTAAATAAATAAATTTAAATTAAAAAAAACCAATAATACAGTATGAAAATAGCAACAAGGAAAAGGAGCAGGACATTTAATTTCCCTGTTATAGGCAACTCACAGTTGAGGAAGTTCTCTGTACTAGTGCAAATTAACACTTTCTCTGCACACTTGTTTTCTTAGAGGGTTTGCTAGAAAACTAAGATTTTAAGTGACTTGTTCAGGATTACATTCCCAGGATGCATCAGAGGACTATCTTGAACCCAAGTCTTAATGGCTCTGAAGTCTGCTCTCTCTCCATTGTGCCATAGTGCCTATCTTACAAAATTAAAATCAATAATGAAATAGGTCAAATTCAATAGTTCCCGCCCACATTGGACAAGAGGAACAATCATATAATGAAAATCATTCCTTGTGAATCTTAGAATATTAGAATTGGAAAGAACTTTCTAGAAAAAAAAACAAACAGACAAAAAAACAAAGAAGCAACAACAATAACAAACCAGAAGAGCTGGTGTGAAGTGTAATGGTGCAGCCTTTAGGGACAAGCTGCAGTAGATTACACCCCAGTAGAGGTCTTCAAGCATGGCCTGGATGACCAGGCATCAGATGCATCAAAAAATGCCCCAGGTTTCTTATCCTGTGAAAAATAGACATAAGATGATAATCTTTTTAAATATTTCATTTCAGAAAAAAAGGAAGTTACTATGCAGAGAGGTAAAATTAGACTTCAATATCAAAAAGTGAGTAAGTTACAGAAATGGGATTTAAACCCATATCTTCCAACTCCAAGCTCAGGGCTATTTCTACTAAATGGAACTAATTGAATTTGAAATGCAATTTCATTTACTGATAACCCAGGATTTAAACTCCAGCATAAAGAATTATTTCAAAAGAAATCTGGAAAGGTTTTATCAAGAAAATTCAAAATTAAAAAAAGCATTAACAAAAACAAAGTACACATGAATTATAGTCATATGAAGGAAAAGTGTATATGTACATAAGTATATATGCATATGTATTGCTTTAAAATGGACCTTTGTTGCTTATTATTTTTGGAATTTTTAAACAAAAATGAATTTTGTATTTTGTCAAAAGCTTTGTTCCGTCACTTTATAGTGATATAATATGATTTGAATATTTTTTCTTTTAATATAATTAAACAGATTATTTTTCTTATGTTGAACAATTTCTTCACCCATGATACAAATGAATTTGGTTACATTATATTATCTTTTGGATAGGTTATGCTAGTATGTTTTGAGAATTTTATTTATATCCACACAAATATTTATGCATGTATAAATTTGAACATATATTTGCATACAAAATTCATATGTACTGTGATTATTCATTTTTATTTTTATTTTGGTGTGGCTTTTTTCAATACTTCAAAATATCAGTTAAAGAAGGAAAGAGCAACTGAGATGGATGTCATTTTGTATCCTGAAACATAAGGCCCACCCAACTCCTGTCCCCTCTTCTTATTATGACCACTCTATTTTCAGAAGACCAAATTATCCAAACTCTATTTATACGTCCTCACAGAGATCTTGGTTATTGATTATCCATAGATATCCATACATCCCATCTCCTGGGATAGAATGCAGTTCTGGGTAGTATAACACTTGCTCAAAGAAGGTGCTCTCCTTTTGTGATCATTTCCCTTGCTAGAATTCCTTATAAGCTCCTATCTCTTAATAAAGATATATACCCTCTCCCAGCCCATAAAATATTATTTAATTATATTGTTTCTTTTCACTCGCTAGGTTGGCTTCTGACTTTCCCCCATCCTCTCTCTGACATCCATTGATTTTATTCTATTATCCTATACCCACCACACCAAATTTTGTTGAAATATTAAATAAAATAAGCCTGTTTTCTTTACTCATCTCTGGGTTTTATGAGAGTCCACTTCTAGCTTCAATCTATCTTGCCTTGCTTTTCCCC